>NC_051162.1:111199867-111277091 GCF_013339745.2 Dermacentor silvarum | reverse complement strand
CTTCATTGCTTGCGCCCTTAGGGCGAAACTGTGACATTTTTTGAAACAATAAATCAGTCGGTCTAACCTAGAGCTTCCTTTTAACATGTATTAGTAACCAGCCACTCTCTGACAATATTAGTGGTGTTCGTGTCCCTCACCTAAACTGTGAAAAGCAAACGGTGAGCACACCTTTATCGCCTTGTATTCTTTGGGCGACTTCAATGTCTGATCTAGTTGGGCCCTGCCATTTTATGCACCGTGTACTTACACCTCACTGTTTCTCTCATCGCCATCCGTCACACATCCATTTATACACCCCTCCACTCTACTAACAAGCTTCTTAAACTTGCGTTGTTAATCCGGTGCCTCATAATCAGAACAAGTTTTGGCACCTGAAACCCTAGAAAGAAGAAAGTAGAAGAGACTATAGTCGGTGACAACCTAAGAATTCCAAAGCAAATCTATAGCTGTCCAACATGTATCTATGCGCCAGCCAATCACTTTCTTGGTTCCAGGGTGAATCAGAACTAAGGCAAATTCAAAATCCTGGCAAAGTCCTGTGATGTTCTATGTCAACTAAATCATGTGACTTCATAAACTTGAGGGAACGTACTTTATTTTCAGCCTTGGAAGTTGTCAGTCGATGCAGTGAAAATTTGTGATTGCGTCCTTTTGGAAGTATACCCATGCACCGGCTCGGACTGATTTTAAGGAAGTTTGATTGGTTCGACCACCGCCCTATGATTTTCTCGCATAGTTCGTATACGTCACGCAGATTCACCTGAAAATCACTGCGCTCATCTAATGTCATAGTGTTCATTCGGTGGGATTACGCGCCGATTCAGTCCTAGTCGAAATGTCAAACGCGCGCGATTGGGCTGTGATTTCCTCTGACTCATTATTATGAAAAAACTGAACCGGCTCTTACTTTTTGTTGTCTTCGTCGTTGTGACAGAGCTGTAAGAAACCATCATGCTTCTAAATGCCGTCGCATATGATCGAATACTCTTTATAGGCAGTGTTAATTGTTTATTCTCCGAAATAGGATTCTGCGGGGCTGTTGTAGCGAAGTGAACCGCGTGGTCGCAAAAGTAACACGTGCATTGCTTACAAAGCGAAGGTTTCATCATTTAGAATATCTATTGGGAAGGGGCCAGCTCCGTGATTAGTTTCCCCAAATACTTTTGTAGGTCTTTTGATTGTGTCTGGTTCCTCCGGACAAGCGACCTGCTTGAACGACTGTGACACTCCCGAGTTCCTTTGTGTGTGTGTGTGTGTGTGTGTGTGTGTGTGTGTGTGTGTGTGTGTGTGTGTGTGTGTGTGTGTGTGTGTGTGTGTGCGTGTGCGTGTGTGCGTGTGTGCGTGTGCGTGTGCGTGTGCGTGTGCGTGTGTGCGTGTGCGTGTGCGTGTGCGTGTGCGTGTGCGTGTGCGTGTGCGTGTGCGTGTGTGCGTGTGCGCGTGTGCGCGTGTGCGTGTGTGCGCGTGCGCGCGTGCGTGTGCGCGTGCGTGTGCGCGTGCGTGTGCGCGTGTGCGCGTGTGTGTGTGTGCCTCTCTTTCTATGTTTGTGCATTTTTCTTTATCTTTTATTGCGATAGCAATTATATGAACACTCCAAAGCAGATTTCTGCCGTCGGCGTCGCCGTCGCCGTGAGGTTCCGTATGACGTCAATGGAGATGAAATCGTCGCCGCGCGCCACCGAACGCTGTATGTGCGAGTGAAAGGGCGCGAGGGACGCGCGCTTTCACGGGGAGTGAACGCACGGCGGAGAACAAACGCGCGTTCTGCGCCGTGCTCGTAAGGGCTGCAGAAGTAGGCGTCTCTTTCCTCCTTTACAATCACCTATATGTAGAGCAAACGCGCCTTCTTCCGACGCGTGAAAGGCCGTCGGGGGGGGGGGGTGGAGGGGGGGAAGGGAGGCGACGTTTAGCTGCGGCACCAAGTGCCTATTTATATCAGAGGCTCCGGCAACAGTCACCAACGCCGCACGCATTTTGTGCGAACGCGGGCAAAACGCCGACGGCATCGACAAGAGTTCTGCGTGTTGCCGGTGCTGCTGCATGTCCAAGTTTATACAGCTGATAAAGCTAGTATCATTACTCCGTATAGCTCTCTACAAATTTGCTATCGCAATTGATACTTCGCCTTTCAGGTGAAACTGCGACAACTTTTTCTGTCTCCCCTTCCCCAGTGCAGGGTAGCTATTCACCTTCCGGTTAATCTCCCTGCCTTTCCCATCTCATATATATATATATATATATATATATATATATATCTTGATTATGTCTCGTTCCTTCCTGGGCACATGGGTTCGCTAGTTAAAAAAAAGGAAATTTAACCATCATCGTGGGCGGACGGCGTGGGACGATCGACGCATAGCGTATGACTTGGGGCATGGAGTGCGACGCAAGAGCTCCCTGATGAGGCTATTAGCTTATGAAAATACTTTCTGTAACATTATCGTAGCCCTTTCGGTGACATTGGATGTCATTTCGGTGACATTGGATATTGGAACATCGCCAACCTGAACAGGGCGTAGGAGACTCTAGTGATTTACATTCCATTGCCACTTCAGCTCTGCTCAGTGCTAGATTATGCGTATTCTTAATTGCATTTCAGTGTCTTGCGTCACTCATTTCTTTATAGGGAAACACTTTGTCCCCAGACTGCCCACCCGACTTTCGAGGTTCTATAAACAAAGGGCGACCCCACTGTATCGCTCTACTAACTTGAAAAGACACTCTTTAGAAGCAATAAAAGGAACCAGCTATCTTGGCATGGTAAATAGCCAGAGCACCCCACTTATGTTTGGTAATTAGGCAATGACGACCTTTTTGATGATTGTAAAGCTAGCTATAGCTTTCCTAGGAGGCAGTTTGGTCAAGTAATGCCGGCGAAGTGATTGAAAGTGATGGCACGCTCGGGCTGCTTTCGGGGTGTTCTAGCAATAAGCGGAGGCGATGTTGGCAACACCACTTAGATAGCCTAAGGCCTGTTCACTCCGGTCCATGACGTCATGCTAACTCGCCCGGCTGCCATAGAATCTAATGGGAATGCTCCCGAGTAAGCAGCGGTGATTTCGACGTCACCGCGTTCGCCACGCCAGGCTTGGCAATCGAAATTTCAGGCCAGGTAACATGACGTCATGGATAGGAGTGCACAGGCCTTGTTCTATCTAGGTGGTGTTTTGTTGGCGCGAGGCAGCACGCGAGAGAACTGCACATTGGCTTATGCTGGGCGCATCACAACGCTGGCAGCGGCGTTGCAGGCACCTCGCTGATATCGATGGCGCCCGAAGGGAGATCTAATTGCCGGCTCTTGTGAGCTCTAGCTGCGCGTTCACTGTCCGTTCCGCTCAGACCAGTGTACGAACCCATGTTGGGGTACGCACAGCGCTCCTCGGCAGGAACGCTAATACGTGTACCTAGAACGTTCCCACCAGCAGTGGAACGCGGTCCTGGCTTCGCTGCATAGACGATTAGGCGGAGCGCGGTGTCGCATCCACATGATTTCGTAGTGTTAGCACCGACACGCACTGCGCCTCTCTGGAGAGCTTCTCAGTCTCCAAGCGCGGTCCACGCAGGCACCGTCACAAACATGACAGGGCGACGACAGTGGTTGCGGCGTGTACCTACCTTGAGTGTCTGTGTAGTTTTTTATCACAATAAAACGCATTACATTCTGCCAATGAGGCCATTGTCGGACAAACGACAGTAATGATATGTCCGTCAACAGAGAAGCTAAAGTTCTCAGAAAACGTTTATTGTAGTGCAAAAAGAGAATAAAAAAGGTAATTCCTTAAATTTCTATTGCAACTGCTAATGCATGATCGAAATTCACTTTACCATGCCAGATATAATTAACTCTTTCCTTACCATGGGGAATATATGTGTTTTTTGTATGTTACGGCGGATGTTTTTTTTTTCTCAAAAGAACTACTGCATTTCATATTACATGTAATACATAAACAAAAAGCAAAATGAATGCGCTTTTGATGCATAGAAGTTTTAATAACGAGATGTCTGTCATAAATAGGATATAGATTGTTAAAATCAAGATTGTACGATAAAATTGAACAAAGTTTATAAAGACACGCCTTCTATCTACTGATAAGTAACTGTTACAAAAATTATGAGATATACAAAATGTATTGCAGTCTATTAGGCACTATCTCCGAAAAAGGACAATTTTTCACTGAACAGGTATTTCGCTACAAAAAGTTAACGGCAAGCACTACAGTTAGGCGTGCCGGGCTGCGGCCGCCGATGTTCCGGGCTGGTTTGCGTCGTCGTCGCTTTCAGACTTAAAGTCCGAGCAAAAGTCAGCGTCCTCTGACTCGCTGCTATTCGTGTATCGATAAGATCTGCCGCAGAGGCAGCGGAATCGCGATATCTGCGGTCTCCCGAAGCGCGCGCGCCATTTCCGGAGCCGGGCATTTTTTGCCTTCTGCTTTGACGATCGCGAAATTTCGGAACCGCGTTTAAAAATCACGGCTTGGCGGGAAAGAAGCAAACTGATTAAAAAACAAAATATAGTTTCTCCTCTTTCACGTCCGATGGCACAGTGTGTCCGTGAGCGGTACGGAAGGTCTCGAAAGTGGCATTTCAAACCATCGATAGCGTGCGGCTATTTTTTTCGTTCTCCTTTGACGATGGCGAAACTTCGGAGTGCGTTTAAAAATCACTGCCTCGCTGGAAAAAAGCGAACTGGTTAGAAAACTAAAATATACTTCTCCTCCTTCACGTCTGACCGTGAGCGTATGTCAGTATGTCCGTGAGCGTCGCGGAAGGTCTCGAAAGCGGCGTTTCAAACCATCGATAGAGGGCTAACCATGCCCAATGGGTGCGGTACGGAAAGAGTTAACACTCTCAAACAAGGAAACTATATGGTACTATGAGACTCCGTCGGCCACTTACGGACACATGATGGAAATAAAAAAATCTCGATCGAACATGATGGAAATGGAAATCAACATGCATAGCTTCTATGTTGCGTTATCTAATGATGTATCACATAAATTAGAGCGCAGCTCTCGGGCACCCTTTTGTGCGACGAGTGTCGGCGGAGCAACCGAGCGAACGAGCACAGCGAAGGATGAAAGCGAACACGGATCGTAGCCGGGGATGAAAGACGCGAGGAGGAAAGCGGACAGGTGGGTGCAGCGGAACCATGAAGCGGAAAGCGGAGGAGAGTATGGCGAAAGCGTGAGAAGAAATACCTAGAGTGGCAACGATGGCTAGGAGATGGCGCCAGGGTAGCGCACGTCGTCTGGTAGATTTCTGGGTGGCGGCTGCTGTGAACCACGCCCAGGCGTGCCGCCCACGCGCTGGCTCTCGCTATCTCCTAATTAGCGAAGCTATCGCGCCACACATCGCTCATTTCCAATGTGCCACACGGGACAGATTGTCCGCGACGGCCAAAATATCGCGAAATGAGAACATCTATATGGCTGCGCTTCAATGTCGCATTATGGATTATCGTAATCGTTGAAGTTTTTTAGGCAGGCCCCCAAATCAACATTCTTGACCTGCCAAATTAAGCTTCGTGAAAAAAAAACATTCACTTTTACAGTTATTTTTCAGGCGGTATACCAAGCCTCCAAACCTTCAAATATTTTCCGGCTATACTATGTCAACCGTACTACCATTCAACATTTAATTTGTGCCTTCTGGATTTCCCTGCGTTCTGAAAAAAAAAATCAAACTTTGCAATTTTACTTGCTTTTGAAGGTGCCATTAGCACTCGAAGTATTCAAGTACTTGAAGAATTGGCTATTTTGCCAATCGCAACACTTCATTGCCTTGCCATGCGGAGTCTGCATGTCCGAATCATACAACACGCCTCTGCCCGAATCATACAACACGTGCGACGGTTGTGCGTTTGCTCAGACGCGGAAGGGAAAAGCCGCAAGATAAGCAAACTTTTACACTCAGTGGTGTGCTCTGACTTATTTAACTGTTGCTAATAAGGTGTTTATGCTTTCTCTTCTCCAGCCTAAACTAACGTGGATTTAAACGCGGGACTCTCTTTAGAAGCGATCTCACTTGTGAGCGCTTTGCCTCCGTATCTTTCCCTTCATTGCCACGGAAAGTTGTCCGCAAGTATAGCTCAGCTAGGAAAGAACAATAAATATCCGCAAAATGCTAGAAAATGTTCGACAATAAATATCAACGAAGATAATGAGTTTCAAAATTCAACATACACGTGGAAATTTTCGCCACTATTTCAGTGAACGTCGAGAAAAACGCTGGTTGTTTTGGCGTTGCATGGGAACCATTAATAGCTTGAGGGCCTTTGTATATTATATATCGACCTGAATTCGAGTAAACATTCCCCATATGTGTAAGGAACATTCCAGTGCAGCGCTTCCAGGGTGCAGTATCTCTTATTGCGCTCAATAAAAAGCAACGACGGTTTTTCTGCGGATATTCATAGCTACTGAAGCTTTCGTTGAAAGCAATTTTCTAGCGTTCTCGCGCGTAGGTTGGCCATTTCCGGAGTGCGGGAGGAAGAACGCAATCTAAAAGCCGCCCGAAGTCGAATCCACAGCAATGTCCATTCCGTCCACGTCATCAGCAAAAAAAAAAAACGCACGCACGGGCTGTTGCGAGAAGGTAACATGATGCTCGCTATGATGCTCGTAACATGATGCTATAAATGATGCTCGCAACGACTCTCATTATCTCCCGACTTACTCCATCGGGCTTTCGTTGCCACGTTCGGTTCCCATAAAAAGTTACGCGTCAAAGCGTTGCTCTCGCGTCGTTATCCATGGAACGAAATTGAGAAAACAGCTAGTCATGCGAAAGCGGCGGGACAAATAAGGAAAAGCAATTTTCACTCTGCATATCTCCCGCGTTCACTCGGAACGCATAGAATGCTTGCCGAAACATTGCTATATTGTCGTGTTTTACGACATCCCTTGTCGCAAAGGTATTACCTTATTCCTGTGTTCTTATAAAATAAAGCGCCTCTCGCCGTCTATATTGCACTGCTCTTTTACGGCATCTTTGGAGCACTGAGCAATATTTTCCGTATGGTGGGAAACAATGCAATCGCGTGTCTTAAAACGGTACTCCTCCAGTATGTGACCTGTACTGTGTGTTCTACTTTATTCTTTGAGATTTGTTATCTGGCTCTTTCTTTCCTCTTTTTCCTCCCCTTCTTCCTATCTTCCATTTCTATGTTTCTATCTCCTCCTTTCTAAAGAGTAGGCGGGCGTTGTGCCCCTTCCGGTGGCAGTTGCCAGCCTGCTCCTCACTTTTCCTTTCCTGTCAAATGTATATGTTTTCAAATCAATAATCAATCAATCAATCAATCAATCATGTTTATTTACGTGCCCAGGAACCACCCTAATAATAATAATAATAATAATAATAATAATAATAATAATAATAATAATAATAATAATAATAATAAATAATTTCGTGAGGGTCATAATAGTTATGTCTGTGTTTATTTCATCCTGTGTTAATTTTAGCCGTGGTTTATTCTGCTGCGTCCTGGCTTGACCTAATTGACAGGAATGAGGCTCTGTTGCCAATGTTGTGATAATTTGCGCATGCCGGCAACGTTAGCGCAGAGGCCGTTCCCTAATATTCTCGAGAACTGTAGATTTGAAATGACGTATAGCTATAGAAATGACAAGACCTCTTTGGCTTAGAGTCCAGCGGATGTCTTGCTAACTTCACGTGCACTGACGCCAAGAATATTGCTGTGATTTGCTTTCTTCAGCATGCCATAATGGGGATTCTAGAACAGCCCCACTTAAGAGTCTTTCAAGGCAAGTCTTTCTTCTTCTGGTGTGCCGTCTCGTTGCGTAGATTTAGGAGCCCAAGTATGGTCATACAAACTCTTCCTAGCTTCTGTGTAACATTTCTGCCTCTAGAGTTGTTATTTATACATGTTTGTTACTCCCTTGTAGGGCACGAATATTTTGAGCACGTTTGCCTAGTCTTGTAGCACTGTGATTGAAAAAAAAATGAAGGCAACGGACCTAGACATCTATTTCAGTGACAGTGTTTTGCAGAGAGGATTCGCTTAACACCTCTGACGCTAGCAGGAGGAAAAAGTACATGAAACAGAACTGATTATATATGTTCCTACTCCTTATGTCTTGCTGTTGTTAGGACGTCTTTCTCCTTTATATTGTCGTCGTGTCAAGGAGATATTGCCTTTTGTGGGATTAGTGCATATGCGGGCCCCTTGGGCAAATAATGTAACACCCTTGCAATTAATTTTTGTTATTAAAAACCTCACCGCCATTCATTACAACAGCACGCACTGGGCCTTCTCTTGTGGCGACATCCCAAATTATGAAATCTTTTGACACCTTCTGTGTATTACACTGTTTTTTCTGGGTATACAGGAGAGAATCGGCATGAAACAAACATCTACTTGAAGGACGAGATCATTTGCAGAGATTGAAGTAAATAGCTTCCATTCCCTTTTCTAGATATATACTCATTTTTATCTTTTTATTTATTAACCATTCATTCGAGCCTTCTGCACAAGCTCATACCGGAAGTGGTTTGTAAAACAACGTACACGAGGACGACAAAGAGGAACAACACACATCCTTACTACAATGAAACGCAACAAGAAAAGTTGGCTGTTTCCTGCGAATCAATAACAGTATATTGCTAGATGCTCAGAATATTGTACACCGCTAATCGTGTCGCATTGTTCTAGTAAAATAGGGTTTTATGATCCACTCATTTTTAGTGGCTCCCAACATGAACAACACGAAAAATAAAGGTATTGCACAAAAACACTTTTACCATTGTACAGGTGTTACTGTACACACATTATATAGTAAACTACGTGCTAAATAACAGCAACGCATGCCGTTAGCAGGCTGAACTAAAATATGACTCCACTTTTGCAACGACGCTACTCACACAATCTAATTCAACAAGTTAATTTTTTAGCAAAGCGTTCCATCTTTGTATCGCCGGCAAAAAACAAGTACTTGAACGTGTCGCAGTGTTTGAGGTGCTTTCTGATGTTTGTATGACGACAAGCTCCGATGGTGGACCGATTCGGCGGCTGCACTTAATCACGCGTGTTTATATTGATATTGTGGTGAGATAGCATAAAAAGTAATAAAAACACCGCCCAAGCACTCTGTAAAGATGGTTAACCAGCGAAGCTGAAACGTGCGGCCCCGGTGTTTAGCACTGGGTTAATCCCGACGCTGCATTGAAGCGTTTCTCAATTATTGGTTACATGTTTGTGTTTCTAGCGGAACGCAAGCGCCAATGTCGGGCGGATGCTGCTAACCACGATGCCGAGCTAACTCGAGATATCGAACGCATGCGACAACGGCGAGCCGAGGAGCCGGCGTTGCGGGCAGAGCAGGTACGACGCAGAGAACGACGTCACTAACGGCGCTGCCAATGGCGCGCGCGCTTGGCTGCGACGTAGAGAACGATGTAACTGACGGCGCAGCCAATGGAGACGTTTAGCGAAACATGGGACGAGCGCTTTTTCGTTTCGCCTAGCCATACACAGCTTTCGCTGTAAAAAGAGTCTTCATGACAGCAACACAATGCCGGCAAATAAGGGCAGGCCGTGATGCTTGGCTTCAGTGGAATACTAGGGAGAGAGAGAAAGTTTAGTAATATCTGGAGAGATTAACCTAATGACAGGTATGACATGCTACTCCCTGTCGGATGGTGAGGGCTGGGAAAAAAAAGGAGTGACACAAAAAGAAAAAAAAAAACAACGACCAACACACCAACACTAACATAAATGCACTACCACAAATGTTAAGTCTCAATGAGTCTGCATTCAGCAGGGATTGCTGTAGATGCTCTAGTGAGGCGCAGTTGAGATTCCGCACATTGCCATGTCCCAAAGGCGTCCCGCACCTATTGCGTTAGCGCATCACATGGGATGAATTTTTTAGCGGTTCTTTTTTTATCTACTTCTGCGAGACACTCGATTATTGAGAATTCTACTTACTGGAACTTAAGAGAATGAGCACCGAAATATTCATTAAACTTCAACAATAGTTCCATCCGGTCCGCCGCCCTTTACAGGAATATTGCCTTGATTGCGAAATTACTTGGAAGATACAACTGGTAATATGATAATCTGGGTCTTACGTATGTATTGGTCGGTGTTCTGTCGTATTCGTTATTTTTTTCGGAAGGCGTGGTGTCTGGCCATGGTGACCCGATTTGCATTCCAACATGGTTGTTGTGGCGTGGAAGCTTACCTCACTGGTTTTACCTGTGGTCCTGCTCCGATATGTGCCAGGCTGTGTCCACGTACGTGGACAATGATATTTTCTTTTCACCTCTTACTGATATATAAAATCCTTGAAGTTACTATTCCTTTATTTGTTTCGTGAATAATTGAGGACTGAAGTCTAGAAGGACTTTCTGCAAGAATTGGTAAGTAAAAAGTCACAAAGAAGCATGCGCCTTTTTAAGCTCTGCTTTAGAGGAAGGTTGTGAGACGCATTTCGTCGTTTACACGTTTACGCCTGCACCATGTGTCGCTTAGACGTGCTGTAGTATTGCGCGATGGTTTCCTGTACCCTCGATGACCAGAAAGACGAGGCTGACAACGTAGCGTGCGAGAAAGCAGAATTTTCAGTACTATCGTGAATCGTTAGGATTCCCACCAAGAGAAACTCACACACACGAAGCCCCGGCTGTTCGAAGCCTGCTTTGTCTTTTAGTGTTGACAGCGAGATGGATGTTTATTTCAAGCCTGATGGCGTCGCACGTGGGTCAACATGCGTCCACCAGAACAACCAGGAGACCAACGTCATGGCACACACGGTAATGCTTTCTCGGCATCAGTCCAAGCCACTACAGTTAATCCCGCCGTCTATCGTGACTGGCAGCAGCCGGATGGAGATTGTTATGGGGGCTCATAAAGTATAACACGTGGGTCTCGCAAACATAAAAAGGAAGGACGAACTAATCGTCTGTAAATAGAAAGGCACAGGGTAGTTCTGTGGGTCTGAGCTCCCCAGAGGCATCTTTTCTGATGCGGAAGACGTTCTGCGTACAGGAAGCGAGCCGGTCGAACAGCAGCGTTGGCGTTCCTAAGGGCAGGCGGAATGACAGAACGCAGTGAAATGAGCCAGCCCAATATACTTTGTCTCATAAGGGAAATGAAGACATTACTCAGCGAAAAAAAAAGGGAGTCATGCCAAAGAGGGCGACTAGGGAAGCTTCGAAACGGGGAGGTAAGGGGGAGGGCGGGAGGGGAAGCGAACATCGCGTGTAAACAGGCGTTTACAATCCGGTAGTCTTAGTTCTCAGAGAGAACAGGACGCAAACAGATAAAGGCTAGATGAAAGACGAGCGATAAAAAGAACTTTTGAAAAATTAGAAAGAGGGCGCTAAAGTAAGCTGAGTCCTGTCAATAGAGGTCTAGTTAAAAGTGAACGGTGAACATGGACATTAAAGGCAGTGAGTACGAACAGTACATCTGCTGTCGCAAGTTTAGCAAGACACAACACAACAGAAATTGAACAGGGGTCAATCATGTTCGAGCAAACATGTGAATTCCTGTGAAACGAAATCAGTAATATACCTCGCTTGAGCAAAAAAAAGAAGATAGTAATTGGTGCTGCAGTTTGATTAGTATTGTTCTCACAAGCTGTAAGACCGCAATAGCTAAGTGCTTTTGTTCTTATCCTCGCGTTATTTGTCGACCCCCATTGATCACTTAAAGTTTCAGTTTTCCTGTAAACCATGGATTTGTTTAGAATACCAAGGCTCTATACCTTGGTATGTCGATAAAAGCCCACCTAAGGACACGATCTTTATAGTTATTGCCTTACAGTAATTCGAATGTAGCCCGAGCATCTGCGAGTATATCTTTTAGAGCAATAACAGTTGAGTGATCAAAATCGGGTTTGCCTTGTTGGTCCAGTCCATACATCCGTCCATTCCGTTACGCTGACGAAACACAACAGCGATTTTAGTCGTAGTCAGGCCATCTTCTCATCCTCAGCTTCGTGCATTGCCACAGCGTGAATAAAAGGAAAAGTCATCCACAGCCGACACCGCTGACTACAATTCAAACCCATGTTACTGAAGCAACGTGTATTCTGGTTTCGAGCGCGTCAATTACATTGCTTTCACGCTTCAGCAGCACGGCGCAATTTCTGCAAGGTATTGTGCTTCACACATATATAGTCCGAGAGCAGTGGTGCCTGTGCACGTATTTCGGCGGCCGAACAACCAATACTGAAATGGACGAGATTAAGATTCTTTGCATCGCATAGGAATTCTTGGCAAGATTGCAGTTTTCTGGTGCATATACTTCTTCACTGTCATGCTCTTGAAAACAGTGTCGGTGGCTGATTAAAGGAAGCCTACATCACAACGACGATGGTCAGCCTCATGAATGGCACATGGCCACTTTAGAGTGTGCGCCCAAAATCAGGCGATTGGTGAAAAACAACAAAAAAAAAAAGCCTCGACGGTGTCAATGGCAAAACTAGATATCAGCTATAATGCCATGTAGTTTACACCATAGCTCACTGAATTCACAGCCGCCAAGTGCCGTGCACGGCAAATGTACCTGGAAAAAATCGCTCAAATCTCTGCACGATTTCGCTCATGACGTAAGTTGTAGTATAGTTTTCTCCTCATAGTTCAGTATTCCCCACGTGGGGCACTTTCGAAACGACTCTTGAAGTCTGAAAAGCAAAATTTAGTTAACCTAGCAACATCCTCATCTCCGACGGCTTAAGCATTCATATACACAAACAATTTAGGCAATGGTGCGAGGAAACTTGATGTTTAAATGTCATTTAAAATGTGCCGCTACCGAAACGTCTGCCAGGTTCGTGCTTGGACGTAGTCTATCTGATTATTCGAAACTGAAAATATGGCGGTTCTACACAAGTTGCCGAAACCTATAATACTCACCAACAACACATCACCATAATAACACGCAAACGCAACGAAAATAAAAGGGAATGCAGCAAAATTTTCTGGGTCAAGTATACTTGAACTATACATTTTTAAACTGCCTTTAACAAAAAAATGCATAAGACATTGGCCGAACAGCTGCGAACAAAATGTTTCATAAAGCTACAGATTTCCACTAAATAAACCAAGCCTCCTTAGACAAAGGGAGACTTAGTGTGCTGAAGTGTCCATGTACGTAGAAAAAACAATACTATGTCTTACAGAAGAAGTTGCATACCACTGCAAAGAAAACAAAAACAAGCAGTCAGACCTTACTTACTCCAGACATTTATTTCTGTCATATCATAAAATTTATACTTATCGTTTCATACCACATCTCATTGACATTTCGTTTTTCAAATTCTTACTTTAAACGAATAAATCTTTATTGGTGGAGAATGAATTGACCCCCCCCCCCCTCCACCCAACCAACCACCCCTTCATAACCGCGGGCTTCCTGTCCTGTTCCCCGCACTGGATTAGCGCAAATACTTGGGGGGAAAAGGCAAGCAAAAAAATTGGCACTCACTTAAGTATCCAAGCGTGATTTGAATGCGGAAGCATGATGAATTCTCTAATTATTTGGTTGTATTCATGATACGTGATGTCATGCATTGTCACGTGTCCTACCCACCACTACCTTATTCCATCTTGCTCTAATTTGTACCAACCTTAAAGAGGCCCTGAACCACCCCTCCGGCTTGGTAAAATAACATACTCCGCGGGTAGCATACGCTGATGTGAACATCTCAGTCAAGTTTTGCTGTCGTACGCAGTGCATGGAGCTCGCAAGCGGAGCGCGAATTCACCTTTCTCTCAAATGCTCTCGTTTCAACACAAGTCACGATCCTCACTCTCTTCTGGGTGCTTTATTACGTAACAAAGCACATTCCAATACGCGGCTGCTATTGGTCGCTGCGGTCGGTTACACCGCGACCCGCCACGGGGTGCCGCCACGAGTCCACTGGCTAAGCGCACTGCGGCTCGCTGAGGCTTACGTTTTGCGCGTCGTAGGCATCAAAATCGGAAGTCCTGGGGTCTACGTTAACATCCAAAATGAAATTTGAACTGCGCGCCACGGTGACATTTCGAAAGCGGAGCGTTGTGGCCCCGCTCCACTCCGCCGTACCTTTCGCAGTGCAAGGCATTGAAGAAGGAACGGGAACACAGCGGAGGCCATGTTTGATTGCCAGTAACTCCGCTTCTACTGAACGCGTTGATGTACTTCTTGTGGCCAAGTATTTCTGAACTAGCCTATTTTCACTTCAAATGTATTTCTCCACTTCTATAAAAACTGGTTCAGGGTCATTTTAATCCACCTTCATTCACTTTATTCCACTTCAATACACCTTGCTTTATTTGTACCTACGTGGAATAAGGTGGCATACCTTATTCCACCTTAATTCACTTTATTCCACCTTATTCTGGTGATGATGATCTTTGGTAGCACTCGTTGTGGACAACGCCGGCTTTTCTGTCTCACGGGACATATTGTTACGGGGAGTATTTAATTACCAGTAAACGGCTAGCGCTTGTCTAGTCAAGACTGCACAGAGCGCACAGGTTCCAGCAGGTTTCAGTCTGACAGAAGAGCCTCTGACCCAGCCCCACTACAACGTCGTTGTCTTTGCCATGGCTCGTGACATTATCCCCGGCCGATGAAGCACCGTCCCGGTGCTTGTTGTGGTCAAAATGGGTTATCACAGTTGTAGTGTTTGAGGCGGGAAACATGTACGATGTCACTTCGTGGGGCGGCAGTCGATGAGGTGGATGCCATGGGAGATATCTCGTAGGTGACAGGAGTCACCTGGCGCAGCACGCGGTAGGGCCCCACGTACCTCGACATTAACTTTTCACAAAGGCCCACACGACGAGATGGGAGCCAGAGGAGGACGAGAGAGCCCGGTGGAAAATCAGTATCCCGGTGTCGACGATCGTAAGTGGCCTTCTGTGCGGTCTGCGATGACGAGAGTCGAGCGCGGGCGACTGTGCGCGCGACGAGTGCACGCGTGATGGCATCTTGCGCATATGAAGTCGTGGACGGGGAGGCTGGATCAGAAGGGAGCAAGGTGTCAAAGGGTAGTAAGGGATGACGTCCAAAGAGAAGATAGAAGGGTGAGTAGCCGGCAGTTTCATGACGCGATGAGTTGTATGCAAATGTGACGAACGGAGGCGCAACGTCCCAATCGTGGTGGTCATCGGAAACGTACATGGAAAGCATGTCGGTCAGTGTACGGTTTAGGCGTTCGGTGAGTCCATTGGTTTGAGGGTGATATGAGGTCGTGAAGTTGTGGTGAGTAGCACATGATCGAAGTAGATCGTCAACCACACGAGAGAGGAAGCAGCGACCGCGATCTGTGAGCAGGTGACGTGGAGCACCATGTTGGAGGATGACGTCATACAGTAGGAAGTCGGCTACGTCTGTGGCGCAGCTGGTTGGCAACGCTCGAGTAATTGCATATCGAGTGGTATACTCCGTAGCGACTGCAATCCATTTGTTGCCTTTCGTGGAAATTGGAAAGGGACCGAGCAAGTCCAGGCCCACTCGATAAAACGGCTCGGTTGGAACGTCAATTGGCTGAAGTAGACCAGCAGGTTGGGTCGCAGGTTTCTTGCGACGCTGACACAGGTCACAAGATGTTACGTAGCGGCGAACGGACCGATAAAGGCCCTTCCAGAAAAACCATCGTCGTATGCGATCATAAGTTCTCGAGACGCCTAAGTGCCCGGAAGTGGGGGCGTCATGAAACTGGACGAGGACGTCCCTGCGCAGATGATACGGGACAACGAGCAGGAGTTCTGCGCCGTCGGGGTGCATGTTGCGGCGGTAAAGAACGTTATCCTGAAGCAAGAACATGTTGAGTGAAGGGTCGATGGTGCCGGATTTCAGACGGTCAATAATAGAGAGCAACGATGGATCTCTACGTTGTTCGTCGGCCACATGGATGAAGTCTGTTATCGCCAAGACACAGGTGTCGGAGTCTGTTTCAGTGGAGTCGGGTGGTTCAACGGGATGGCGGGAGAGGCAGTCGGCGGCGTTGTGTAACTTGCCAGATTTGTACACTACCGAGAACGTGTACTCCTGTAACCGTAATGCCCAACGGCCGAGCCTTCCTGTGGGGTCTTTAAGTGTCGAGAGCCAGCAGAGCGCATGGTGGTCTGTTATGACCACGAATGGCCGTCCATATAGGTACGGACGGAATTTCGCGACAGCCCAGACGAGAGCTAGGCACTCCCGCTCAGTAATGGTGTAATTCTTCTCCGACGGTGACAGAAGACGACTAGCATACGCGATCACACGGTTGACTTCGTTCTGTGTTTGGGCGAGGATAGCACCAATGCCATGGCCGCTTGCGTCGGTGCGAAGTTCTGTTCTAGCAGCCGAGTCAAAATGAGCCAGCACAGGTGGTGAAGTGAGGGCAGAAATCAACGACGCAAAGGAAGTCGCTTGTTCCGCGCCCCAAGAAAAGGCCGCATCCTTTTTGAGTAGGTCCATGAGGGGTCGAGCAATGTCCGCGAAGTTGAGAACAAACCGGCGAAAGTAAGAGCAGAGCCCAAGAAAGCTGCGTACTTCTTGCGTGGACCGTGGAACCGGGAAGTCGCGGACGGCACGGACCTTGTCAGGGTCCGGTTGTACTCCAGTAGCGTCGACTAGGTGTCCAAGTAATTTGATCTGGCGGCGCCCAAAGGTACACTTAGATGAATTGAGCTGGAGGCCAGAACGCCGAAATATGTCGAGAATGGCCGACAGACGAGGGAGGTGCCTCTCAAAGCTGGGCGAGAAAACGATTACGTCATCCAGATAACAAAGACAGGTTGACCATTTCAGACCACGTAGAAGAGTGTCCATCATGCGTTCAAAAGTTGCAGGAGCATTACACAAACCAAAAGGCATAACCTTAAATTGGTAGAGGCCGTCGGGTGTGATGAATGCGGTCTTCTCGCTCATCGACGGCAATTTGCCAGTATCCCGAGCGGAGGTCTAGCGACGAGAAATATTTGGCACCATGGAGGCAGTCGAGCCGGGGAAGAGGATACACATCCTTCTTCGTTACCCGATTGAGATGGCGATAATCGACGCAAAACCGCCAGCTGTTGTCCTTCTTTTTCACAAGCACTACAGGGGATGCCCAGGGGCTAGAAGAAGGCTCGATCACATCTTTATCTAGCATTTTATCAACCTCCTTTTGGATGACTTGGCGCTCAGTGTGAGACACTCGGTAAGGGTGCCGCACGGTCCGTGCCGCAAAACGTGCCGGGTCGAGGGGTTGCGAAGGACCACGGTTGCTGGAGCCGCGGGCGCGGGCTGCGATGACTGCGAACTGTCCTCAGCCATGGAGGCAGGAGAAACGTGGCGTCCGCTCCGAAGATCCAGGGCCGGGTGGAATAGAACCCGCAACCTCCACCAAAAAGATGTTACGGGGAGTATTTAATTACCAGTAAACGGCTAGCGCTTGTCTAGTCAAGACTGCACAGAGCGCACAGAGCGCACAGGTTCCAGCAGGTTTCAGTCTGACAGAAGAGCCTCTGACCCAGCCCCACTACAACGTCTTTGTCTTTGCCATGGCTCGTGACAATATTAATGCTTTTGCATTAATAACACGGTGGTCTTCGCAGTCGGAGAACGCTGCTATCAGAGTAAATGAGTTAGGAGCCGTTGTAATCACTGAACTCTGTTGAATTTGTTTTTGTCTTGCTCTTTTCATTGGAGGTGCTATTTGTTTCCTCATCTGGTGTTGCCATGCCTCTAGTGTTGCCATATAATTTTCGTTTACTAAATGCGATTCAACCTAAACAACTCATGATGCATGGGTTTGCATCTGCCGAACCCTTCTTTCCATATTACAACTTCTCGTAGAAGTTACTAAATATTCTTCCTAAGTACGTGACCCACTTCTGAAGATTATCCTCAAGCCACGCGTGGGCTCGAAAACGCTAAAGGGATGGCCACCAAGTTTCATTATACCAATTCTTTCAGTGCAATGTGACGCTTACCGGTCAGAGTGTCTAATCATGAAGAGTAACGCGGAAAACGCCACGGAAGAATTTTATCAGAATTTTTAGATCTACATTGAGGATGTAGTCGTTCACTGGAAACATGCCGAAAACAGCGACAGGTGAGCGCGATAGCCATTATACGACGACATTGGTGGGAGGCAGACAAGTGAGCGCAGCCGTTGCTGTGAGAAAGTATTATGTTGTATATCAAGCCGATGTTCCTTCGAATCAAGTTTTCCAATGTGTTAAATTTTTTCTACAATAACAACTACATGATTTCGTGGTTTCGTGTCGAATTATTTCGATCATTAACCAGTCAAAAGCGTTTTTTTTTTAGCCAAGCCAAGTGAAGTTCTCGAAAGCGAGAGGCCGCTTTTACACGTGATACATTGTTCCGCGTGCTGCCGTAGCCGTACGTGTGCCAATATTGTTGTGCTGGTACCCAATTACAATGCAACGAGCCGATGGCATTTTATAACTCACAGGGAGACACCACAACTATGGGTACTTAATTGTACTCGCCAACTAGCGCGCATACAGCGCGCGTGCATTGTGGGACGCGTGGGCCCCTCGCTAGCGTGAACTTTCTTTATTTCGTAATACGCATAAAATAACGCTCAAGCGTCTACTAGTATACGAAATACAATTAAGGCAATAAGTGCGCTTTACCTAATAACAGCCGACTTATGTACAGTAATCTCGTATACTACCTCCGAAGTACCAAGATTTCGCTGTCAGGCCGTGCCACTTACGGGTTTTCGAGTCTTTGTTTGCAAACTTAAAATTATAATTCCTGCTTAAATCGCGAACAGCGCCCTGGATTCTGTCACTATAGATTACGCATGGTCATTTCATTTCCATCAACGTCTCGCAACACATTCTGGCCAGTTGTCGGTCCCTTTAAAGCCAGCCTTTAATATTTGCAAAAGCATGCGATAAGCTCGAGCACGCGCCCATGCTGCGTCGGCGTTCCTCATTTGAGGAATAATTTAGCCTTTCGCAAGATTAAGTTCGCGAGCACAACGAGGTATTACGGAAAGACTCGCGCGGCAAATATGTTTACTTAGCTTCTTTTATTAACGTTCACACTCTACTAAATTGAAAAACGTGCGTCATGTTGAAAAGAGACAGCAACAACAAAAAAAGGCACGCACGTAGCCACGTGGCAGGTGATGTAATCTTCATGAAAGAGATTAAAGACGACAAGCTAGATGAGCTGGCGATAATGGAGACGGGGTTGGTAACCGCAAGAGACCTTTTTTTCTTCATCTTTTTTTCTTTGTAAGGGAAATCGACGGCAATGAGTGGCAATGACTGTGAGCCAATCTGTCGAATCTTTGCCTAAAGGTCATTTTCCCTTCAGGACCGCAGAGGCAGAAGCACGCTTACGGCATCTCGTATCATTTTATTGCGATAGCAATTATATGGACACTTCAATCAGATTTCTGCCGTCGGCGTGAGGTTTCGTATAAAGTCCAAGGGCGATAAAATCGTCGCCGCGCGCTGTATGTGCGAGTGAAAGCGCACGCTACCTCTCTACAGTTCCTGACGCTACCTCACTACAGCTCTACAGCTCCGCCTGCCCACGTTCTGGCGCCAGAACCCGCAGGTTTGTTTCGCCCAGGTCGAAGCCATCTTCGATCTGCACCACATCACCTCGGAGACTTCGCGGTTTCGCCACTTACACTTACTTTCCAACCTGTCTCCTGAGGTGGCTCAAGAAGTGGCGGACGTTATCGCTGCACCTTTGAGTGATGCCCCATACCAGCAACTGAAGCAGAGTATCTTAGAACGCACCACGGCGTCTGAGAGCGCGCGCCTACAGCAGCTGCTCACCTCCGAGGACCTTCGAGATCGCCGCCCTTCCCAGCTGCTTAACAGCATGCAACAGCTCCTGGGCACAAGCAACGTCGACTCGAACAGTGCGCTGTTGAGGGAGCTCTTCCTGCAGTGCTTACCACAGTCCACCCGCCTTGTCTTGGCCGCTACAGAGGACTTGAGCCTTTTGCCTCACCCAGCTCGCTGATCGAGTCCACGACGCGAATTCTCCATCAGTCGCCGCCCTCTCTTCAAAGCCACAGTCATCAATCATGGCCAGTTTAGAGTCCCCGATCGACCAGCTCGCCAGTTTCCATCGACGCCCTTCGGACGTCCTCCCTGACCAGCGCGGCTACACCTCATGTCCCAGCCGCCGTCCCTCTTCCCCGACCATTCTCCGCTCGCGCAGTCCTCGACGCTCGCCTATCTGCTGGTACCATCACACTTTCCAGCACCACGCCCGTCAGTGCAAGTCCCCATGCGAATGGTCGGGAAACGCACCGCGAGATCACTGACGGCAGCATGTGACCTCGCCTTACAACCAGGCCGCCTTTTCATAGTCATGGATCGCATTTCCGACCTGCGGTTCCTTGTAGACACGGGCGCCGAGGTCAGTGTACTGCCGTCCTCCAAGCGTGACCGCGCTTCTAACTCTACCTATCTCTAACCTGTCTACCTCTCTACCTAACTCTACCTGCCTCTACCTACCTCTAACCAGGGAGAGGCCGACGTCGATAACCGAAGGCACTTGCTATGGATCCCTGCACACACTGGACTGAGCACCCCCAACGAAGCGGCTCACCGCTTTGCTCGAGGTCTCACTCACCGAGCATCATCGGAGGAAGAGCCCCCGCGGGGTACTGCAAACGTCTGGGCGTGGGAGGATTGTTTGACCAGGTTCCATGACATCACGACACACTATCAGTTACAGAGACGCGTATACCCATTCCCTCACGCTAGGCTAGACAGGGCGCAAGCAGTACACTACAGGCAATTACAAACTGATTCTTACATAAACCCCAGACTCATGCTCGCCATCTATCCAGACATGTACACTACAAACAGATGCACATCCTGTGGCGAGGTTGCCACACTTAATCACATGTTATGGGAATGTCTGGACGAAAACAATTCGGGCAGTGCTGACACCTCCGTCTCTTCCGCCGCCAGCCTCCGCTCGCGTTGGAAGACCGCACTGCTCAGCTCGAACCTGACAGTACAACTCTGGGCCGTCCAACGAGCCGAGGAAGCCGCTTCTAGACAAGATCTCGGAACCGCGTCCGCGGTGGGTGCCCAGGCCCATTAAAATACGCCGGACTCAAATCTGATTCATTTGATAATAAAGTTTACGTTCTTCTTCGCTCTGAAAAGTGTGAAAAACTTGTGCATGCGAAATGTGTGACCTGGCCAGGCGACGAACTGGATCTTTTGAAGTCGGGATCGCACTCCTTTTGCTGCAATTTGTGTGAGTTAAATCAGCAGGGTGTTAAGCCTAGCGACAACGACCCGACGGCGTGCTTCCCGCAGCTTTCCCTTTCCGAAACAGGTTCCCCCTTCTCCTTTTGTGCCCCACCGGGGGACCTTGACGTCGGCATGGCAGGTCTGCGTCGCCTCCTCCTCGACGCGCTGGAGGGAAACTCGTTCCTGAGCGAAGTTTCCCAACTGCGAGAGGAGAATGAACGCCTTCGTAAGGACCATTCCCGCGGCGTGGAGCAACAGACCCAAGTCGTCGCCTCCCTTCGAGCGGAGGTTCGTTGCCTGCGCGACGAGCTGTCGCAACGTGCATAAGCCATGCGTGTGAAGACACCTGCCGACTCCGGAGAGTCATCCACCCTTACTGCTTCTTTTACTCCTGCCTCAACGCGAGATAATGTACCTGTGTTAAAACGCACTGCTGAACGACGAATGCTGTTTCCCCACGTGATTTCGCTTCGTCCACTGAAAAAGCACCCGAGACTACGCAAAAAAACAAGAGTCCTGCCTCGGTTGGAGCGCGAAAGACTTCGACATTATCTGTAGCTCAACGGCAGCACCGATCTAAGGCTATTTTTGTGTCTAATTTGAGCTCTGAAACAACCTCTTCCGACCTGACCAACCACTGAAAGGCCTTGAATATTTCTCCCCTCTCCTGCCGGCGACTTAGAACGAAATATCAATCGTATTCTTCTTTTCATGTAGCCGTCGATGAAGAAGCCCTTAAGCGCCTGAACCACCCGTCAATGTGGCCAGTGGGTTGCTTGTTCAAGCTGTTCCGTGGGGTGCTACACGATGACATGATTCATGCTACTGAAATAACCCTCAAGGATCAAAGTGGGGTGTAATTTGCCCATTTTTTACCAAAACGCTCACGGACTTCGCACCAAAGCACGTGAATTTTTTTTTTGCAATGTAATCGCATCTTCTTTTCCTATTTTGGTCATTTCTGAAACTTGGCTGTGTGGTGACATTTCGTCTCCAGACTTCTTTCCACCGCACTACAGCGTCTTCCGCAGTGACCGGGACTTCAGTGGATCTCAACAAAAAGGTGGTGGCGTACTGATCGCAGTTGACAATTCGCTGAGATGTGTACGGCGCATCGATATAGAAAGTGTACGGGAGTCGATATGGCTAGAAGTCAGCCTAGCACGATGTGAAAAATTGTTCATTGGATCGTTCTATGTACAGCCGAATATTTCCCCTGTTTTGTATGATGAGGTCATCTCTTCCATTGAAAGTGTAATATCCTCCCATAGTAAGCACAAAGTAATTCTTCTTGCTCATTTTAATACACCATGCTATTGATTGGAACACACTTAGATATTCTCATTACAATCATTACACAGAGAAGAAATGCAGCCTGTTGTTGGACTTTCTGTCCTGTTCCCATCAGCAGCATAACTTGATCGCCAATTCCTGTGGCAACGTCTTAGATCTTTGCATCTGGAATGCTCAAGTTTTAGATTGTCTCTCGTTCCGAAATTTTCCTTGTGCGTACCGATAAGTTTCATCCGCCACTAACCATAACTGCCTCTGTGTCAGCACTGAGGCAGAGCTCCTCCAGTGGCGTAAATGAATCCCCACGCTTTGCTTTCAAGCGTGGTGATTATCTTGGTTCATATAATTTCTTGTCCACCACCGACTGGTCACTGGTTACAGACAAAAGCAATGTAAATGACCAAGTAGATCAGTTTACGGAGCTTGTTTTGAGCAGTATGCGCAAATACATTCCCCAGTACAGGCCTAAACGCTCTAGATATCCCCAGTGGTTTTCGTCTGAACTCATTATTGCCCTAAAGCATAAAGATTGCGCGCACTGAAAATCTAGAATTCCGTTGCCTAATGAGTGCAGAGAAGAATTCCGCCTTTTTCGGGCTCTCTGTAAACGTATCTATAAGCGGGATCAAGACTCATATATGGCATTGTTGGAAACGAGCGCCTCCGACCCGCCCGCGGAATTTAGGAAGTATATCCGTAAGCGCTCCAATAAACGTGGAGAGGGTTTTCGCTTACATGACTCTTGAGGGGCAGAAGTCCAAGCAGTCGCGGGTTGTTTTGCAGCCCATTTCTCTTCCTTATATAAAGGTGCAGGTTTCAACGCTGGTGTTAGTCAGCAGCACACGATGGTTCCTACATCTAGTGCGGTGTTGTTTGATGAAATGCTGGTCCACGAATGCCTTAAGCGCTTGAAGCCTTCCCTATCCTGCGGCCCTGATGGCATCCCCTCCGCAATTATAAAAGCTTACGTCAGTATATTTGCTCCAGTATTGACATCTATATTTAATAACTCTTTGACTACTTCCACTTTCCCTCACATGTGGAAAACTGCTCGTGTTTTTCCTGTACTTAAGTCTGGATGTAAATCAGATGGGTCGAATTATCGTCCAATTTCTCTTCTCTGTGCTACCTCCAAGATTTTTGAGCTTGCTCTTCACAACATATTGTCCTTTACTGTGAAGAACTTGCTCATTCCGAATCAGCATGGGTTTCTCACCGGCCGCTCCACTATCCCAAATCTTGCAAGTTTCAGGACACAGATCTCCACGCTGGTACTTCAAAGGGGGCAAGTTGACACGATTTACGGTGATCTCAGCAAGGCTTTTGATGTAGTCAGCCACTCGCTGCTTCTGATCAAGCTTATGCACTTTGATGTTGACTCGTCAGTTGTGAATCTCTTGCGCAGTTATCTTCTTGATAGAACGTGTTAAGTTAACGTCAATGGCCAAGCGTCTTCTTCTTACATGGCAACTAGCGGCGTCCCTCAAGGGTCAGTATTAGGACCACTCCTTTTTTTAATTTTTATTAATGACGTTCTTTCTGTTATTCGGAACTCTTCTTTCCTTCTATATGCCGATGACATCAAGACCTTAAAGAAAATTCACGCTGTTGATGACTGTCGCTCCCTGTAGTCTGACCTGGTTTCATTTTATAAATGGTGCAAGGATTATAACCTTACCATGAATGCTGCTAAGACCAAAGTCATGACTTTCACACGCAAAACAGCAAGTATTTCTTTTTCTTGTTCTGTAGATTCTGTGCCGTTGTGTAAGGTCTGCGAGATCAATGATCTTGGTGTACTTTTTGATGCAACCTTACACTTTTCGGCTCACACTATAAACGTGTTGCAATGCGGGGTATGCGCTCTCTTGGTTCTGTATGTAGACTATCGAGGGAATTCAAGTCTCCTACACCGCTCCGCATATTGTACACAACCATCGGTCTTACTATAAACTCGAATATGCGTTGGTCGTCTGGACTGGCTCTTCTAGTTCCAACAGTGACATTATAGATCGTGTCCAGAAAAAGTTTCTAAGCATATATAATCACCGCTTTGCAAACCTGGACATTGCACCCTGTACTAGCACTGTTGGATTGTTGTCATTTCCCTCACTTCGCGACCGATGTAATCGCGCTGACCTCCTGTTTCTCTTTAAACTCCATCACGGTAACCTCACGTGTCCCGAACTTCTCAGCTGTGTCATGTTCCGTATCCCACGCAAGATCACCAGAGAACATAGACCTTTCCATGTTCCTGCCTGTCATGACGAACACTCAACTGTCCACAGGATAGAGAGTCTTTATAACGCTTCCTTTCGTGATCTTGATATCTTTCATAACTCCTTGTCATCGTTCTTTTCCGAGCTTTGCCTTGTGTTATAATTTCATGCATTGTTCAAGTGCCCTTCTCCTCCTTTTTCTTCTGTATTTACTTTGCGTTTTGGTGTCCGTACTCTCTTCTTTTCTCAATTTTTATTTTTATTCATTTATTTTTTAAGGATTCTCCCCTACAGTGTTTTGTATTTTTGGTTTGTAATGTATGCGTGCGCCAGCACTCAGAACTTAGTGTTGTTCCTGGGCACGTTAAATAAACATGATTGATTGATTGATTGATTGATTGATTGATTGATTGATTGATTGATTGTTACAATGGAAGTCTTACCGCACAAAGAGGTGAGCTTGTGCGCGCGAGCGTCGTGAGCTGTCGTCTAAACTATATCGAATAACTCGCTCAAGTAGTCCATAATCTGCCACAAAACATAAACAAAAAATTACTTTTTAATTACGTCAGCCTCGCTTAATAAATCATCGAACGTATTATACTCATGCTATATGATATAACGGTTTGTCATAGTTAACAAGCATTGTATTTGTCTGGGTTCTTTTTTTCTTCTTAATGAAGAGTTCTTTTTTTCTCTGTCATTCGGTTACATGAAGTGCTCCACATAAGCAAAGTAGCTCCGTAATGGAAAAATGCTACCTAATTACCTTTGCCAACAAAGTAGATTTCGTGAGCTGCCTCTGAGTACTTCACACACGAAGCTTTATGTAAGTAAAAAATGTTCTGGTTTATGTAAGAACGCACCGCATTAGGCGAGAATGAAAATCTCGTTCTGCTGATAACGAGCTTTGTTAGCGCGGGGATAAAGTTTACCTGGCCTAGATTGCTCGGCGATGTATCCACTGAGCAGGATCTTACGAAATCGCATGTGAAGCCTTGTATAACGTGGACCTCATTAATTAAAGGCATTGTATGTTGAAGAGTTGCGGCAGAAAATTTTAAACGAAAGTGGTTTCGCATCATCTATCTTTGCATAAAGAACCCCCCCCCCCCCCCTCCCGTTTTTCACCTAGCTTTTTCTGGCCTACACGCACTGTCTTGCTTTAATAATATCCTTGCAGTCGCCAAGGCTTTGCATGCGACTTTTTTTACTTCCTTGGCGCAGGGCACAAGGCAAGATTAGTCTCAGAAGCCCAGGAAGCTTTACCTCGTATAAGCTTGTATATAAACGCACAGAAACCGGAAATCATTTTGCTTGTCAACTCGCAGAGTATATTGAATTTAGGCCCCAACGGCATATTCCACATCTATCGTTGTTTTACGTGCCTACATCGCATGCCCCATATTGCAGCCTACAGAAATCACCATTTATTTAAAATTGAATGGTCCAGCACGACATCAGGTCGAACTTGCTGCGTTTGTTGAAAACTTGAATTGCGGTAACTTCATCTGTAGACGCTTTTGCACCCTAAATCACGTGGTGATGTCAAGATCACGTAGATGTTTCCGAATCTATCGTGGAGTCGTGATCTCACACCTGCTTTTTCACTGCCGTTGAGGAAACTTATTTAAAGTGTCACTAGTCTGGGAGTATTAGATTAACAGCATATGTTAGGCTTCTCATGCACCAGGACATAAATATGACATGGGACCATCCGAGAATGCCATCTAGCGCACAGAAGTTATAACGTTCTTCTATTTCGGGAAAAAAAAGACCACGCATCCCGCGCACGTGTCCGAATTGTCTGAACATGTCTGAAACAAACGCATGCTGCGAGCAGGACTGGAATACGGGCTATTAAGAAATGCACCTTGGTGTTGATTACTTTATTGCAGTCTTTCGACAAACTTTACTCAGAATGAAAAAAAGCAATACCAGGTTCGAAGATGGCTGCAATTGCCCCTCAACCGTGCTCGTTCTATCGCCCTTCACCATCCTTAAAGTTTGCTTGTATAGCGCAAAAATAAAGCATGAGTGCCCCGGAAACAACCTCAATACATCGCACGCCTAAATAAGTTGTAGGTTGAAGGAATTCGGTACTGCCGATTTTCCCACATGCAATCAAGCACGCACACAAACAGGGAAACCCTAAAACACATGGGCGCACGCTTTTTTCTCACGTCTATCGAACAAAATGCTTCAAGCAGGCGTTGTTTTCTAAAGGTAGCGAATCGCTCGTCTTTTTCCGGACACACGTGTGTTTGGTCACAAGCCTCACGTATTTCCATTTCGTAACAGTGAATAAACAATGTTGAACAAACGAAGAATATTCTGAAATGGAAATGCCATCTTGAAACTGAAGCCGCTTGCGACATCTCACCCCAATGCCGGCCAGTATACAGTATTTCGTTCAGTGTGTGTGTGTGTGCGTGTGTGTGTGTGTGTGCGTGTGTGCGTGTGCATGTGTGCGTGTGCGTGTGCGCGTGTGTGTGCGCGTATGTGTGCGCGTATGTGTGCGCGTATGTGTGCGCGTATGTGTGCGCGTATGTGTGCGCGTGTGTGTGTGTGCGCGTGTGTGTGTGTGCGCGTGTGTGTGTGTGTGTGTGTGTGTGTGTGTGTGCGCGCGCGAACTGTACGCAACTGCAGTTACGTGCAGTTCTCACGTTGCAAAATGTTTAAAGTAAAATGTTATTTGCGCTGGCAACGTTGAAAAAGGAGTGAACTTTGACATTTACATTATACGAAAAAGAGAAAGGAAATGTGCTGTATGAATAGTGCCCTGCAAGTGTCGTGTGCACAACGTTCGCGATCCTTCGTGCAGTTGTAATTAAATGACGACTTGGCAATTACATTTTCGTCATCTATACAAAGCGCTATCAAGACAAAGCGCAGGTGTTAGTGACATCCTAAACCCAGCGTCAAGCGCTTTTCTGTTTGACTTGTAGCAGCAAGAAAAAAATATTTAACGCGAGATAAATATTTCTAATTATATATCTGATTTGTTTATCTGCTTCCGACTTCTTTACGACGCTGTGCTCTTGCAGCGTTCCTTAATACTTAGGTTCACTCTTCGGGTTGAAAACTCAAAAGTGTCGGCAAATGTTCGTGACGTGTGTCGAAACGATGTTGTGTGTGGTAAACAAACGTGTAGTTTCGAAGACCGTGTCCCGAAATTCCGGTGGGAAAAGGATTCAGTACCAATATTTGTTTCCATTTCAGCTAACCGGTATTTCATTTAGGGCTTCTTGAGATATCGTGTCTGTACTCCTGCGTTAACGTTATTTGAAAGGCATAGACGAATAAGTAGGTTTTCTCTTTTTTGGGCTTCTCTTCCTCCTTGTGAGTCGGATATTTTGGTGCAAGCATGACACAGCATTTCTTCTTTTTTTGTCATAAAAAAAGACACAACTTTCATGACACGTTTCCAGCATAAGTTCCCACTCCGCGAAGCCCTTAAACACCATGCCTTTCTCAGAGAGCGTTTTTCTCGTTTATTTTCTTTCTTAAGATGACTATTTCATAAATGCGTTTTGAGGGAGTTTGTCATTCAGGTGTGACACTAAAGAGAAATGGTAGATACGTTTATGCTGATAAAGTATTCTTTCGACACATTACTTTTATTTGTTTCCGCGTAATGGGTTGATTAGAAGAGAGAAAAGGAAGGTCAAAGTTGCATATTTTTTTTAAATTTCGCGATGAAACCTCAGCGTCATTACGTCTACGCGACGTCCAAAATTTCAACGTGTTTTTTACAGTGAAGCTGTATATGACTCGGATCCCAGATTTCTTCGTCTCCGTCGACACAACAGTCGACAGAAAACCATTTCACGAATTGAAGCGGAAAGTGCCTACCTCCATTGGAATTAGGCATGCAAGGCACACCCCAGTATTTGTTTCAATAAAGAGAAGCACAAAACATGTGTCAAAACAACATGGTGGATGAGAACGCGCGTTCGAGCAATGCGAAGGTTGCGTTCGCCGCATGCATTTGCCGCTAAAGATTACATTTGCATAAGCTGCAGTTGCTGAGAAGCGTGAACTGCAGCTTCCATAGCATACGAATCAGAGAGGGGCGTCACTACACTTTCACGTGTAGAGAGAGAGAGAGAGAGAGAAAAGTATTTAATGAAAGGCAGAGAGGTTAGCCAGGACTGAGCCCGGTTGGCTAGCCTACACTGGGGGTAAAAGAAAAGCCCGCCTAGCAACTGATTTCATCTGTGATGTGACCGCGCTATGGGAAGACCACGCATAGTTAGGACTCCCGAAGAATAGCGGGAACACGATGAACGGCGACGGGAACAGACTAGGCGGGACCACTCCTTGGGCGGGACGCAGCGGTTCCTGCCCCAAGCGTTCAAGGCTATGTCGCATTGGTCTATCGCATCAGGTGATACCACAGCTTCGCTGGCCAATCACGCTCTCAACGTAGATTGTAGCCCAATCTTTTTGTATTTCAGGCGCTCAAGTGCTGCAAAAGTGAATAAAACTGGCTAATTTAATCCTTTGCATCTCGTAAAATAGAACGCGCTCCACCTTTACTGATAAGTATAACTAGGCCTAAGCAGACCCAGTCAATATTCATGACATAACGGCAGCCATGTTGCGGTAAACTCCAGGTGCCATCAAGACCAGTGTTTCATTGGTGCATCTTCTCTGGCGTATGAAGCCTCCTGTCTCGCTAAAAGGGCGTTTTTTTTTTTTTTTTTTGCAGTGTAGATGGGTAATATACTAAGACGGTCCGTCTCGACAAACGCCTCTACCCACCCCCTCATCCATCACTCCCTGTCCTGGTGGCTCGCCTTCTGCGGCACATGCAAATGCACGCTTTGGTTACCCCCTCCCCCCTCCCATCTGTTTCTCTATCGCTATCGACCGACCCCAGCTGGCCGAACATATGCGGACCTATCTCATTGCCTTTTCTACTGCCCGGCTGCTCAGCAATGGGATTCCTGTCCTCCCCCTTCCCTTTCCATCACCACCTGGCTCGACTGGCTTGGCGCTGAAGGGGAGGAAGAACAGCATAGACTTGCCACTCAGGCGGTCGATATGCTCGGCCTATAACTTTTTGGCTGAATAAATGTATTCTACTACTACTACGACTACTACTACTAATACGGCTCAAAATACGCTTTCTGTTAATAGTCACTTTATTCTTTCCCTTGTGCCTACATACCTTATAATTACGAAACGTTTCTCTTTCAGTGGAAATGATCATTTTGTAGCATTCTACTTACCGGTAAGACTTTTACTTTAAAAAAGAAATATTGAGCCGAGTTAGTACGCTTAAAATTAGCCAAGATGAATTAGTTAGTACGTACTTATGCTCGTATTTTAATCATGTATACACCGATTTTCCGTTTGCTGTAATAACAAATCAATTTTCCCCGTTATAAGTATTAACAGGAGGTCTCGCCACTAGTCATTGACTATCAGACCTCCTTCTGTATATATTTCATACCTACGTGTAGTTATACTGTATGCAATAAAGAATTGATTGATTGATTGATTGATTGATTGATTGAACACTCAGTTCAATTATATTACTAATTTATCGGTGCCTCTTCCTTCACTGCACTGTGCAAAAGCAATGCGGTTGGGCTGCCGTCTTGTATTGCTATTTTATTGTTTGAGCATAGAAAATAAGGAAGGGAAATGCACAAGGATAATGCTTCTTATTGCTTGAATAGGTGGTGTCCACGCCCCAACAGCAGCTTTTGCATGGTAAAAGAAACTGATCTCGAAGGCCATGTTCTCGCTAAATGCAAGCAACAGAAGCAATTGCAGAATCATAAATACGTCATAAGCGCCATGTTTCGGACACCACCTATTCCGTTCTTTGCACCGCTCGCAGCATCAGTATTTCCTGCAGATTAAAAAAAAAAGGTCATGCGTCACACGTCAATTATAAAACTACTGTTTGAAGCCAACGGATAATGAAGCCATGGAACCCATAGGAGAAGTGAACTGTTCATTTGAAATTCAGAAATAAATCAAGAAAAGATAGTATAGTGGTTGAAAAGACAACTTGCCGTTGGTTGGACGTACACTATAGATCTAGCCTTTGGAATGTTATGCAGCGCCACCTACGCACACGGCGCTGGATGTGGAACATAATTTCCCCCACAGAGCGTCACGCATTAAGTTAGCATAGGAGTATGCCTCTTGAAGTATCGTGTCAATCATCTCCAGTAAATAGATTTGTCTGAACACCTTCCAGCTGCGACTGTCTTTGAGGCTTCGATATTAGCTTTGTTGCAGCTACATTCTCATTTTAAAAATATACATATGATTGCTTCAGAGATTCCGGCAGCTGTGAACTCAATCTGCGACAAATGCAGTGTCCTCAGTCTCCCAGAGCTGACGTTTTCTCAAGGACAATTTGTTTGCTACGCACCTAATGCCGTCTTCGTCCGTTCGTTCCGGTCTCGCCTTGGATACAAATGTGCGCGTACACCACCGTCATCAAAGTTTCCATGGTACAGAAAACTTCGCACTAACTGGCAAGTTCAAACGCTGCGCTCAGTTTTAACGCGATAGCGTTAAGGGCCCCGTGTCGCAGAAAATCCGGCGTTGGCAACCGGCGTCGGCGTGCGAAGTAGGCGGGTGGCGGAAAAAATCATCCGCAAGCACCCCGACAGCGCAGGCCCTCCACGTGGTGCAAGGTTTTGGTGAACAAAAATTGAATTTCTCACAGTGAAATCCGTCAGAAAAATGGTAAAGTACGACTTTACCATTCGGCGTCAGATTCGCCATCGGATTGTTTACCAATCGGCGTTGAATTGTAATTTGAATGTACGAGAAAACCTAATTCTGCTACGAGGAAACTCAAACACAAACCCCTTTTCCAGCATCTCTGCCAGACCTACAGCAGCGCGTTCGGGTACTTTACTTGCGAAAATGATATCCAGATGGCGCTCGCATCCTAGGAAGGTCAAATTGGGACTTCGCCTGATAATTCGTTTTGCACACGCGCGCGTGTCGGGGCAATAGCAAACAATTATTAAAATAATAAAACAGGTGCTAGGGCCTTCACATTTTAGTATAAGACCACTTTTATTGCCCCTGGAAAAACGTCTTTCCAACAATGCATTTCTGTTTAAAAGTGAAGCCGACTTTAAGGGAATCGGTGTAAGCTCAGTCTTTGTAAGCTGGCTTTCCCACGTTCAGTGTTGCAGTGAATGAAGCCTACTTCGAACGGTTGAATGCGAATGGGTCCCGATAACGCTATCGCGTTCTACTCTTAAAGGCGAAGCTTAAGCGTCCTCTAATTTTTTTCTCCTGTTATTGTCGGTCTACTTACGCCGCAGCACACCTGCTTACTTAATCAGCTCATGTTTACTACAATTCATATTGCTACCAAAGCCGCTCACCTTACTTCGTATGACATTGCTGTGTTGCTATCGCATTCATTGCGTCGCCCTTAGGGCGAAACTGTGACATTTTTTTTTTACTTAAGCACCACGGTTAGATGTTTGCTATGGTAAAACATTATTTCATTGGCTCAAGGCAGAGATGAAAATAGAACTACGTTTACAACATTGCCATGTTAATGCCGCGTCCGGTATTTTCACGGAATCTCGGTGATTTCGGAACATACCTCAAGGCTGCTTTCCGCCATCTGGGACGACACAGAGGTCTATATCAATTTAGTGTGAAATTTCTCGAAAGCGGAGACCATAATACGAGTAAGCCACTTATGGACAATTACACCTGCACCGTACTTCATACCCAGACTGAATATATTGCGTAATCACTTCCGAGTGGATTCCAAAAACAAAAGAAGTTGAAGACAATATGCAATGTATTGTACAAGGGGGCCTATGAGGTGATTAGGAATAAAAAAAATCAATCCCGATATAATAAAGTACTATGAAAACTGAAAAGTACTCTAGCTCAAAACCCATCCACTTCAAACTCAGGCAAGCAAGTGCAAACACCTAATAGTGATGTGGAGAATGCTGTCTAACTGCATACACACTGCGAACATAAGCAGCAGATTCCCCCCAAAAAATGGTAGAATACTTTGTACTTTCTTTTCAGAAGGATGTTCGGAGTGCCGTACTCGAGAATTTTTATTTCAGGCCTCCATTAGTCTGCGTGTCTGGAGTTCCCGCTATTTCTTGGAGAGATTTAGTTATTCAAGATTATTTTTTTACTCATGTGTAACAAAGAAAAAAAAGCTGCGGAACTGATCAATGGTTTGAGCAGAAAAACTGGTTGACAGGACATAACGAAAGGACATTGTACTTTTCAATTAACTTTTTTCCCCTTCGCTTGAGGCATGTACCAACCAGCCTAAATGCGTACACTTCTATCATCATCAGCCAATATTTATGTTCACTGCAGGATGAAGGCCTCTCCCTGTGATCTCCATATTACCCCTGTCTTGCGCTAACTGATTCCAACTTGCGCCTGCAAATTTCCTAACTTTGTCTAACACTTCTATAGTCTCTGGAAAAGTAGGCTGCGCGACAGACATGCAAGAACCCTGCAACTGACCGAATATTCTTTTCTCTTTTGGGGGGAACTGTGGCATATGTCGACATAGTGTGTACGCAGTGCAGGAGCCGCAGCCTGAATTGATGTATTGCTAGATGCATGTATTTGTCTGGCCGAATATTCACCATGTGTCTACTTGAACCTTATAGTTCGTAGCCAGATGCAAATTCTTTTAAATGAGAAGCATTTCTTGGCGAACATTTGCCACTTTGAAAGTATCTATCAATCTATCTAGCCACCTACGTCATGGCGCTCTCATGGTCGTTTCGTTAACTTGGTATGTATCAAAATTGGCATAGTAAGACAAGAGTGTATGACGAACACAAATGATAGGTCATGACGCGAATGTCATGATATGCATGTACTGTAGGTCATGAAACAGACGTCTAAAATGACATTGACCCAGCGAAAAAAGATTAGGACTCAAAAACCACTAGAATGGGTTCTTACGTGGGTACTAAGTGAAAGAAACACTAAAGAAAAGTGGTAGAAGTCATATAGCCATGAGCATGACTCAGCAAAAAGGACTATCATTCAGCGAAAAAAGAATAATGTTTAAAAACCACTGGAATGGGTTCATACGTGGGCATCAAGCGAAGGAAACACTAAAGGATGATGCTAGAAGTCATAGTCATGAGCATTACTCAGAAAACGTCACAATGACCCAGCGAAAAAAGATTAACTCAAAAACCAATGGAATGGGTTTGGATATGGTACTAAGTGAATGAAAAGGCTAAAGGTTGATGGTCCAAGTCATAGTCATGAGTATGACTAAATCTTTCGCCTTAAGTTCTCTTAGTCGTAGCTAAAGGTACTCCTGATGAACTCATGACATGAATGTCATGACATGCGTGTCATGCAGGTCATGAAACAGCCGCCTGCGTCTTGGTGCTCTCATGGTCGTTTCGGTAACTTGGTAGACTCCCCACACTGCTTCGCATACCATCGATTCCCCCAGGGCGTGGGATCTGCCGTTTTTTTTTTTTTTTTCATGAAGTAAAGAGGGGAAAAAAACATTGTGCAGGAACAATCGACGATGATTGTCACTGTAAACAAATAGCCGAACACTTCTAGAACGATCTTCCCATTAATGAAGGAATGGTACCATTCCTTCATTAATGGGAAGAGCGTTCTAGAAGCGTTAAAAGCGCACATTTGTTAAAGCGAAGATATTTAGCTAGATTTTGTTACTTTATTGTCAAATTCCGCGGAGAACAAAGCTGTTAACAAGCTTACCTGTAGGGGTCGCATAGGTGTCTATAGATATAAGCGGATTGGTTACATGTGTGTTGGGCTGCTGAGCACGAGGTCGCGGGATCGAATCCTGGCCACGGCGGCCGCATTTCAATGGGGGCGAAATGCGGAAACACCCGTGTACTTAGATTTAGGTGCATGTTAAAGAACCCCAGGTGGTTCAAATTTCCGGAGTCCCCCACTACGGCGTGCCTCATAATCAGATCGTGGTTTTGACTCGTAAAACCCCATACTTTAATTTTTTTTTTACATGTGTGTTGTCTGCAGCAGGCGCAAGCGCCTGCGTGAAAGGTGAAGGCCACTTCAAGCTCACGCGTGGCAGCCCGTGTGTATCAGAGAGCTTAGAACAGTTGCTGTTCAATGGCGAACCTGGTCCGCAACTCGACTGCGCAGGATCACGCACCCTTTGGGTCAGTACCTTCGTATTGGCGGTCAAAGTCCGACCGCCGACGACTAATGTGACCGAAAGTGCCAAAGAAAGCTGTACGCTCAAAAAAATGTTTGTGCCTGAGTGGTTATCGTGCCCGGCTCCCAATTCGGCATATTTTGTAGGGACACCAGTTGCCGAGTGGTTTTACTTTAATAGTTCATACTCGCGAAGTTGTTAGGTATTACTCGCGATGAAATATTTTGCTCTTCTTCTCAATACGATGACGGAGAAACTGAGGATGACCAGGTGGTCACCGTGTGACGACGTAACGGAACGGACGGACGGATTTGTACAGTCTTTGTCAGAAGTAGATAGGCTATTCCGCGCCTTCAACATGTACTTATAGGTGATCCGGCTGTAATGGTACGCTCGCTGTGGAATTCTTGTCCCTCCAGACATCTTGATGGTAAACACGTGAGTTCTTCCATTTTCACGGGGCGTTGGGATCATGGCGTACCGCAGGAAATTCCTTAAGCAGCCTGTAGTGGGCCTGGCAATTGCAGGGAGGTAGCCCATTTAATTTTTTCAAACAGTGTGCACTGGAAACTCATTTGGGAGTTCTTTACTGCTGTCAGAGTAAATTTGTTTCGGCAGCAACTATTAAGCCGTTATTGTTTTTTTTTTCAGCCATTCGAATGTTTTAGTAATAGCAGTACATTTAACCATGTTGGACAAAGTTATCGAAAATCGAAGCAGCCTGATTGAAAATCGACTGCGTTAACAACCCAACTATGTCGTATCATCTGGAATAATAGAAGAGGCCAGTCCTTCAATAATAAATTTCTGTGCGATTTTAGCTAATTACCGAAGTTTTTCAGTAAAAATGATATTATTCACTGTAGGGCTCGCGTACGAAATTGAGAATTGATTCCAAACAGCACACTTCTAATCTTGTTCCACGTAAGTTATACAAAGTGGAACACATTTTAAAAACTATTCTACTTACTATCAGTCCACTTACCTGTCAGGCTTCGCCTTGCTGCGCAGTATCGGATATTAGAAGTTATGCAGCTCCTATCTAGCCCAGCGTCCCAAACTGCTCCAGTTCATTCATTTTACATCGGGCGCATTTCGCTTGTGCAATTGCAACAGTTTTACCATGTATTCAAGTCTTATCGATCAGCGCTTGTGTTTGTCTTCTGCCTGTCAGTCTTCATCTTGTTGCCCATCGTGCTTCCGCAGCTCCTTGACACTGTTACTGTATATCACCCTTAATATCGTCCCGCTTAAAATTAACTAAAAAACATCCTAATATCTTTGCACATAGGTTCTACAAGCTCAGTGGCACGTATTCGCAAACATGATCCCCTTATACGCGGAGCCATATGTGGAAAGAATGTCAGTTGTTGAGCATTGATTATTCCTTCGGTCGAGATGTTTGACTCTGTATATCACACCTAATATCATGTCATACGAGATTCACTAAGTGCCACATCCTAACCTGCTTACACATAGGATGCAAAAGCAAAGTGGCACGTATTCGCAAACAGATCAGCTTATACGTGGAACCCTATGTGGAAAGAATCTCAGTTGAGCATTGGTTATTCCTTCAGTCGAGATACTTGACACTGTATATCCCCTCATTATTGTTTCATATAAGTTTCTTTAGGTAATTTGAGCATTCTGATCTCTTTGCCGAAAGGTTCCACCATCTACACGAAACCTATTCGCAAAAACGTTCCACTTGCTCAGGTAACTTATGTGCAACGACAGTAAGCATGTAATCAATTCATGTCCACCTGTAGCAGAGATCTAGTGCTTGCGCCAGTTTCGACAAATGCGCCTTCCACATATGTATCGAAATACATTGGTGCTCCACTTAGCACTGATCCTAACTTCATTTTTTTCACAGTATTTATGGTTGTAAAGTGCAATAAGACGGCATATCGCTGCGTAATAGCGAGAATCTAGAATGCAAGTTCCCGAAGTTTGATTCCGGCCAGAGTTGGATTATTTTTCTCCAGGCGGTTGTTTTAATAAAGTTCTCGGTAATAAGGTTTACTAGAGGAAGATGATAAAAAATCTGCATGCCGAAAAGGTTACATAAAGATCTGCAATACTCCCCAAGCCGATACAGTATGCAACCTCGTGCTCTCCAAATTTATTCACGATCCAAACGTGCAACGCATTTCAATGCACACAGGGAACACCGTTGAAAAAAAAATGGTAATATAACTACGGATATAGAAGTTATCAGCCACTTGTAGTAAAGCTAAGTGCTGGAAAGAAATAAATGTCAATAAGATTTTTGGGGAGGGAATGACGCAATGTAGTGTAGCTCAACCATCTTTCCATAGTACACGATAACGGACTCGGTGGCATGTGTTCTAGAACGTTAGCTAACGTCCGCAAACTCCTGGCCTTTGATGTGGGCTTTATGGGTTACGGCAAGACACAGCCGGCCGTATTCAGTAGAGCACGTAGCTTTCTGGCGAATCGTCTTTGTCGCTGGCACTGGGAGTTTAGTTCAGGACTTGTGCTGTTTCGGCTGTCCTGAGGGCGTTGGGGTTCATTGAAGGCATGGTGCAAAGCTTGAAAGCACGCACGTCACGTTTCTGCCAAAGCTGATCGCGGCCTCGCCCAAAGTATCGGGCTACGTGCCGTGTGCTACAATACTGATTGGGAAGCCTCGGTATGCGAAGACGTCAGATCTGCACGTTATAGGCGTGTGTGCCTGGTGGTTACAAAAGAAGCAAGCTTACGAATATTGGTTGACGCATCGTGAAAGTTGGAGTTTCGCACGAACTTCCAACTGGGTTACTGCAACTTTAAATTTGATACTGCGAATTCGCCGCTACACTCTTTCACGCATACAGTGTCAGTTTGGCAGTTGTGTGTGAGCAGTCTGGCTGCCGGCTCTGCACTGACCGCTCTCAAAATATTGCTACAAGAAAAGCAGCGCCATGTGCATGAGATGCACACATTTAACTGGAGAATTCTTTACCTCTACTATGGGGGGTGACAGTTGCTTGCCTCGGCGATGATATGTTCGTAAGAGAAGTTGTAGTTCATGACTGCAGCCAGCAGCCATTGGAGCAACTACTAGGTCTAGTTTTATTAGAATGTCGCACTACAAATTTACATGCAGATATGAACGCAAGCCTGCAGGAGACATAGTGCGTCAATGACAGCGGGTAGGAAATTGGATCTGCGCTTGAAACTAGTAACATACTCAGCTGGAACAATAGCGAGGGATTAAAGGGAAAATGATGCAATGACAGAAACAATACACATTATACTGATTTGACTTAGTGTATGGACGTCCCTTGAGTTTTAATATTTTCTTACAGGCTACTTCTGATTTTATCGAAACATAAACTATCAATCAGAACAACAAAGCCAGCTTCGCGGGGCATCTCTTGCTCTGTGGAACCCTTCAGTCACTTGTAATCTGTAACTTCATTTAAACGCCGACCAACCCTTTTCACACATTAGTTCGTTCACTTGAAGTGAGATGGCGCTCCCGGTGTACTCAACCATTTCTTGCATAAAGCCCGCGCACTGCTTTATCCACCGCTCATTCCTAGTCAGGGCAGTCGCTGCCCAATAGAGACAACCTTTTGTACTTCGATATAGGTGCATGTCAAAGAACCCCAAGTGGCCGAAATCAATATGGAGACATCTACCACGGCGTCTATCATGCCTCCTGTGATGGTTCTGGAGGTTAAATCACATAATTTGAATCATGCGATTTGCCGCCTCATATCAAAGTGCACGGTGGCATTTTCACGTGGATCATTCTAATTAAAGGAAATTAGCTCGCTTTATTTTGCGATGACAATAGGGAAGCATCGTAAAAAGGTGTACGGCTTGTGAGCATGCTGAATGACGTTTTGCCAACTCTTCTTATGTGCGGCTTCTGTCCTGTTACACAATTGGTCCTGTTTCATTGGGCCATTGCCTCCGAATTAAATATCGAACCATCATTTACCTCGATTCAGTGCTTCGTTGTAGCGAAATATATTTCCTATTATTATTGATGAAGCCCAACCTTCCAAGAAAAATATGGTGGCCGGGTAATTCGGCCGTATAACCAGGCAGTTTGTTTGTGAATAGCTCGTGAATCATGCTCGTGAATAAACCATCGTAAATAGAGGCAGCGGAGGCATCCTGAAGCAAGCAATAAAAACATCACCCCGTAAATTCGTCTCTCTATATTTATTCAAATCCGAAACGCGCAATGCATTTCAACGCACACAGCGAACACAGTTGAAAGCTGATTGTAATATAAATCCGGATATAGAAGTTCTCAGCCGCTTGTAGTAAAGCTTAACCCCGGAACAACAAAAGTTTCTACGGTTTTAACAGCGGAGCTGTTTAAGCTCTTGGTTGCGCCACGTGGTGCGAACATGAACTGCTCCTGGCGATGACGTCACCGCGCGTTGCCTAGCAACCACCTCGCGGAGCGGTGTGCGCTTCGATTCCTCTCCATGCCGTGCACATGTTGCCTTGACATGGGACGTTAAGGAGAGGGAAGGAGAGCATGCGCGGCGCGCGCAACGCTCGAGAGAGAGAAAGAGAAAATGAGAGCGAGAGAGAGAGGGGAAAATAAATTGTAGCAGTACCACCAAAGCAACGCGCAGAGATGCTGCCGACGTCGTCCGCGTTTCTCCGTTTCCCCGCATTCGCACCGAACGCGCGCGGTGTCAGTGGGCGCGTTACGTTAGCGCGCTCCGAACTCCAAAGGAGCACGCTCGAGTGCGCTCGAGTGCGACGCCTTCGGAGCTTAACTTAACGGCGATATTCGCCGACTGCTTTCGGGCGCACGAACGCGCCGTCTGGCGAATGTTATGTTGCTTCCGCGACCGCTATCGCATTGCGCGCGCTTTTTGAAGATGGCGCCTCCGATAAACACCCTCCTGCAGTTTTTGATAGACGATGAAGAGCTAGAAGAACTTGACGCGCAGCGACGGACGCAGCAGCAGCGGCTTATGTATGCGATGCAAGCTGTTCGTGGTGTTCTCAGAGGTACCCTGTCAGAGGATTTATTTCTGCTCCGCGGTATGCTGACTGATGACTCATGGCCGATCGCAAGAGGACAGAAATCCTTATGATCCGAGGCATCCAGGATTATGTGATCAACCTTGCGCCCAGATACACGTACACACAATTCCAAGAGCAGTGCCCCAACATCTTCCATGATACCATGAGGACCTGAAGAAATCATACACATGAACGTAGCGACGAGAAGGCGCCAAACTGCGACTGTTCGGTTACGTGCCTGAGCGTCTGGCAAGTAATGATCGGGCCGTCATTTTCGGTTCTTGATAAGCTCAAACCGCGCCAACACGCGAAGTTCCCGATCATGCCTTAGAGCAGACGCCCGGCTGCGCAGCGGCGGCAGGAACGAGTGGGCAAGGAGCAGGGACTTGCATAAGTTGAAAGAGTCGGAAATACGTCATTTTTCCGGAAGTCGTAGCAGGCGCGCGCTCTCACGCACCGTCTCCAGGGTGGAGCGCGTAGAGCGCGCTCCGTAATCCCGCACCGGAAGTCGCTTTTTAGCCGTTAAGTTTAAAAGAGCGCGCTCTGCTGGCTAGAGCGCGCTCGAGCGCCTTAACTTAACGCGCCCAGTGACTGCAGCAGGCGCCTTTGGCGACGGCTCGGCAGGTTTGGTTTCGACCAGCCACGCCCCGGCAAGTGTGGAGCCGCAGCTTGGCCGTGACGTCACCGGGGAGATAAAGCTTGGAGCCGCCCCGAAAGCGGCAGAACGCTCGTTGACTCTGTGGCGAGTACATGTAGCCTTGACATAGGACGACCAAAAAAGATCTGGACATCCGAAGAAGAAGCCGCTCATCTTGAAGCGCGTCGCGCGGCCAAGCGACAATCTGCGTGTCGGCGGCGAGCCGATTCGGAATACCATGCCTAGGAGCACCAAGCATTGCCCAGCAAAACTTAGAAAAGCCTAGTAAAACCTGGAAGAAGCTAGGTCGATCACCAGCTCCGCTGTTTACTCCAACCTTGCACCACTAGTGGAAGCTGCCCACATTTTTTTTTTTTTTTTTTTTGGGGGGGGGGGGGGGGGGGGGGGTCGAAAGAATATCGCAATCTAGCGAAGCTCAGCCAACCGTTCATGGTATACAATAGTGTCATCGGCAGAGTGTTTGCTAGATCGGGAGTTAACGTCCCCAAATAATTTCTGGCCTTTGAAGCGGGCTTTACGCGTTACTGCTGAGCGCAGTCTATCGTATTCAACGGCGTGGCTTTCTGGCGAGTTTTGTTCAAGACATATTGCGGCTCTCCTCTGCGCGTTTGAGTTTGTGCAAGGCGTGAAAGAAATCTTGAAAGCACACACGTCACGTTTTTGCAACCGGCCAGCTGCGCTTCGCACAAAGTTTGCGGGCTATACTTGCTGTTTGCTTCATTGCTGTTTATTGCGGTATCGAGGCCTTGGTAAATGGAGACGGCAGAGGGATACATGGTAAGCGTGTCTCTTTTATGGTTATAAAAGAAGCAAGTTTCTGAATGTTGGTCGGCACATGATGAAACTTGAAGCTTCGCAAAAATTTCTGAACGGTTACAGCGACCTTTGCCTTAAAAGTGTGGGAATTGGATGCTACGCTATTTTACGCATGCAGTGTCAGGTGACAGCGGTGCCCTATCAATCTGCTGCAGTACACAGTGGATTGATGCAATCTTCTGCAACGGTTTTTGCCACGCTGATTGGACTCAAGCCCGCGCTACAAAAGAAACACGACACCGTGCGCATAACATGCACACATTTGCTGGTAGAATTCATCTCTTCCACTACGCGACTGTTTGCCATTGCGATATCATGGCCGCTATATCGTAAAACTATTCCAATCTGTTTTTATTCGAAATCGGCCATTAGCCATTCGTGATAGAGCAGAACGGCTCCAGCTCTGCCCATATGGGCTGCCGCCACGCCCTTATGGGCGGAGCTGGAGCCGTTTTGACCTATCACGAATGGCTAATGGCCGATTTGCAATGAAAACAGATTGGAATAGTTTTACGTTACACCGGCCGGCCTATATCAGTAATAGACAATGTTTGTGTGCTTGCGTTGTAGTGCACGTTAAATAACCCCAGGTCGTCAAAATTATTCCGGAGCCCTCCACTACGGCGTGCCTCATAATCAGAACTGGTTTTGGCATGTAAAACCCCCGAAAGAAGAAGAATGTTTCAGTGCATCATTGTAGCCAGCATTGACTGAGGGCACTACTTGTTCTAGATTTATTAGGTGTTTAGATGTCCCACTGCACGTCAAAATTAGACATTAAATCGTGCCTGCACGAGACATGGGGCGTTGATGACAGGGGATAGGAAAACTGGGTAAGCGTTTAAAACTGGTAAGATGCGCAGCTGATACAATGGCGATGTGATTAAAAAGGAAAGATGCCGTGAAGGGAGAAGTACATTTCACATTTCATGGTAATTTTGCTTACTGTACAGGCTTTCCGATAGTTTGAATAATTTTTTAGAAGCTACCACGAATCTTCATGAACGAGAAAAGAGGCACAAAAACGAAAGGAACGAGCTTCGTTGCGCTCATCACCACTCCGTTTCAAAGGATGTGCTCATTTCGACGACGACTCATCCAAATGTTTTTGCCTACTTCTCACGCTATTGCACCCTTTAGTCATTTCTAATGTGTAGTTTCATTTCAACGCCCACTAACCCTTTTTGCAGACTAGTTCACCGACTTGAAACGAGATGGTGCTTCCGCCACACTCGCACATCGAAACTGTGGACGGAATCCACCCCGTCCTACGGGATCCACCCAAATGATCCACCCAGCGAGAACCGCAGGTAACGTATGCAACTCCAAGAAGCGCTTGGGTTTAAAGTGGAAGGAAACACCAACAGATCAGCCGTAGAGATAAGCAAGAGACGATTAGAGTACTGGTGGAAAAAAAGCAGAGAAAAGGTGGATACGACCTGATTTCTGAAAGTCATAGGTAGCGGTACAAGGTAAAGTTTTGAAAAAAAAAGAAAAAGAATAATGAGAGGTACAAAAAAATGCTAGATAAAGAACATGTATGGTATACCTGATTAAATCAAGCAGGCTAGGTAACTATTTGTCGCCGCCCCGTTTCAAAGGGGATGCCAATAAATCATCATCATCATCACATTTCTTGCTAAAATCCACCGCGGTGCTTCACCTGCCACTCGTTCACGGTGGCGGCGGTCGCTTTCCGGCATAGATGGAATTAAAAAAATGTCACAGTTTCGCACTAAGGGCGAATCAATGAATGCGATAGCAACACAGCAATGTCATACGAAGTAAGGTGAGCGGCCTTGGTAGCAATATGAATTGTAGTAAACATGAGCTGATTAAGTAAGCAGGTGTGCTGCGGCGTAAGTAGACCGACATGAAGAGAGACTCGATGACCACGAGAAGGCGCGTGTGAAACGGTGGTGTTGATGAGAAGCGCTTACCGTGGGCAGCGCGTGCGAAGGGACACACCTGTAGTGTTGCACTGCCGATCTGGGCAGCATTGCATGTGTAGTGTGCGTTGGAAAATGTGGCCCGACTATTACTAACTGAATGAACAAGCGTGGTGTTAGCGCGCACAAACAAGCATGAATAGATCACACTGAATGACTGCAGCCAACGACTGTCAAAACGCTGGCAGCGGGCGAAGGTAGTGCGGTCTATCGCTTCAACGGAAACTGAGCGGCGAATGCACGGCGCATAAAGGTCAGAGCCGTGTGGAGATAAGAGACGGTGCGGTAGAACGAACGACGAGCGCGGTTGTTGGCAGCGTAGAAGTGCGCCCCCCCCCCCCCCTCCCGCTCCCTCCGGCGCTGGCTTCCCGCTTCCTTGCGTGCGCGTGGGAGATTGAGTGCGTTCGCTCTCCGTGATAGCGCGCGTCCCCGCACGCTTCCGCTGGGGCATACGGCGCGCGGCGAAGATTTTATCTATACGGAACCTCACGGCGACGGCGACGGCGACGGCAGAAATCCGGTTGAAGTGTCCATATAATTGGTATCGCAATAAAAAACTGTATATACTTTGATATAGGTGCGTGTTAAAAGGCACCAAGTGACCAAAATCAATGTGGTGGCCCACACTACCGCGTGTGTGAAAACTCATGTGTGTGAAAACTCATTAAGGCAAAAATGCCTTAATGTATAGCGAAGCCTAACCAACCTTTCACATTATACGATAACGGCGTCAGTTACACGTGTTCTAGGACATGAGCTAACGTCCGCAAATAGCTTCTAGCCTTTCATGCGGGTTTTATTGATTACTGCGACGCACAGCCTACTATTTAGTATCATGGCTTTCTGGCTAACCTTCTAGATCGCTGGTATATTGGAAGTTCATTTCACGACTTGTGCGTTGGGGTTATTTTAAAGTGCGGGAGAAAGCTTTTGAATGCACACAAGTCACGTTTCTGCGAGAGGTCATGCTGCGCATTGTACAAACTTTGCGGGCTACGTGCTGTGTGCTTCATAGCTGCTTTATTGCAGCACACAGTCCTCGCTATGCGAAGACGGCACGTAAAAGAAGCAAGTTTATGAATGTTGGCCGGCGCGTGATGAAAGTTGAAGTCTCGGCCAAAATTCTAGGTGCTTACAGCGACTTTTAAGCTATGATTATGCGAATTGGGAGCCACACTATTTCACGCATGAAGTGTCAATTGGCAGTGGTGCGCCAGTAATCTGCTTGCAGAGCAGAGCAACCTTTTTTTGCCACAGGTGTTGGATTCAACATTCTGCTGCAAAAACGGAAAGAAAAAGCACTACCGCGGCCGTGAGATGCACACATTCGTGTGAACAATTTATTATTATTATTGCGCGCCCGACTGAGCCGCAAGGCTCCGGGGAGAGGGCAGGGTGGGGAGGAGAGGCGGGTTCTACGCCACGCGCGCCCGCCCGGCCGCTGTACCTTGAAAGCCGTCTGCGGTGGGGACAGAGTCCGCTTTGCGCTGTGTTTTCGCGCCTTAGTTCGCGTTTATGCAAGCGGCGACACGAAGTTCAATTCGCTCGCTGCTGCTGCCGCGTTTACTCACTCCAGTGTTTTGACTCACTCACTCACTCACTCCAGTGTTGAGAGTTTTGACTCACTCACTCACTCACTACTCACTCCAGTGTTGAGAGTTTTCACGGTCATCGAGTGAGATGCGTTCATGTTTGCTTGTGCGCGCGGGACACCGTGCTTATTCATTTGGTTAGTACGCCTATGTTCACAAGTTTATACGGCCCACAAAACTACTATCCTTACTTTGTATAGCTGTCCACTAATTTGATATCGTGATCAATGCTTTGCCTTTTCGACGAAACTGCGCCTTTTTTTTTTTTTTTGCTTCTGCTACGTGACAGTTGCTTGACCCTGCGTTGATGTATTCGTAAGATAAAACGTTTCAGTGTATGATTGCAGCCAGTAGCCACATTTAAAGATGGATATGAACTCAAGCCTGCAGGAGACAGGGGGTGTGAAAACTTTCAACTTGAACGCTTTCAAGCCACGTTCATGGCTTTCAGTACCGCTCCACTTCTATGTATTATGCAAACAATTAAACAGATAAATAAATATCTTCGATCTAAATAAATAAGTAACAGTGGATAGCAAAGTGGATCTGCGTTTAGGACTGGTGAGACACGCATCTGAATGAATGGCGATGTGAATAAAAGAAAACGATGCAGCGAAGCAATATTACACTTTATAGTAATTTGGCTTAGTGTACGGACCTCCGTTGGCATTGAGGCACCCGACGTGCAAAAATACTGTGGCGGCGCTGCGATAGAAGTGGATTGGGCCGCATCAAGGTCGCGCCGTTGGAAACTGCTGGCGATACTGCTCGGCAGGGTCATTTGTAGTACTTCGCGCGCTTGTATTTGCGTTCAGACCGCTGAAATGGTGTTCATAATTGCATATGGACATGTATTTATGCCTTATGAGTAAATTCCTTTCATTCTCTTCTTTATTTTATTTTTTATAGCCGCTCGGTGATCTTTTTCGGTCTCGGGCCGGGTTCGGGCCAGGTTCGAGCCGGGCTCTGGCCGGGCTCGGGCCTAAGGTAAAGGGGTGGCGGGCCGGGCCGGGCGGGTAACGTAGATTATTTAACGGCCCGGGCCGGGTCCGGGTTTCGCCATAAAACTCTTGGTCGGGCTCGGGCGGGCAGCCCAACGTAGAAACGGGCCCGGGCCGGGCCCAGGCTGAAAGAATCGGCCCGTAGAGTGCTCTAGTCACTGTGCAATGTGGATGGCTGAACTCGGAATTAACGAAACCAAATTTCCTCTTGCTATGTATTTTAACTTCCGAAGAAGATGAATCTGCGCTTAGGATGAGGTCCATATTTCGAGTCCCTCCCACTGCCAGCGCATTCTTATTCGAGCAAATGCGACAAGTGCCTGCGTAAATTTATATTAAAGTTTGCGATACGGGTGCACCAATGTGTTTAAATTAAACTAAATCCCTGAAACACCGGCTCAAGATAGCGCAGAAGGGACGGAATATTCGTGGAATACCCGACTAGAAAATTAGGCTTGTTTGACTTACAAGAAACACATAGCACAGTTCTTCCCCACATATGCAACTGAATCAGATAGCCGGTGAAAGTTGGAAAAGGCCCTTGTGGCTTTAACTCATATCAGCACTACTGCCGATCGCGCTGTGTTCCGCAAAGCAACCAACAACAGAGTTTGACTTCTTCTTTGTCCGGACGTATGCTTTTGGCGAGTGTACCAGTTCTGTCCGAGTTCTTTCGTTAGAATTCCTGCGCTAGTATTGTTCCTAAGGGGAGATGCCAGCCGATAATGGTGCTAAACGAAACGCTCATTGCAGTCGGCCGCAGCCCTCGCTAATAAGCTTCTGAAGACGAGGGCTTATCAGTAACAACGACTTTTGGGAGGCAAAGGCGCGCATCTCAATAAACCTTACAACTTCCACGAGTGACACTTTCCTCAGGAACTCGATAATAAAGACCTGCAGGCTCGCACACAGTAAAAAGGAGGCTGGTCGGGCTCTCACAGAGAAGCTATTGACTTGCCCGTTACTCCTAACGCATCGGTAAATTCAGTTAGTCCCGTGAAATAGGGCACGTGGAAACCATTGGAAGACGGCTGATCATAATTTCTGGTCCGAACGTTAGCTCCTCCAATATAAGAGCGCGCGCCGCCATTCTTCTCCAACAGTTGCTTAACTAGGCGGCTCAGAGCCTTCGGTGCGATTGATTAGAGTCCGGCGGGCCTCTCAGTACGCATAGTGCCCCAAATAAAGTTATCCCGCGGCGTCAAAGAAGTGTGGAATTCAATCCATAAAAGCTTCAGGAGCCGAATTCACAAAGATTTTAGTTCGCAGGCACTCCTTGCCTTTGTCTGGCCGCCTTCGCTAGTAATACGTGGGTTGGCCTGGTATTTGCTCGTAAACGATTACCCGCGTAAGTGCTTCTCGTGACTACACCCTCTAGTCTTCTAAACATTGGTTAGCAGCGTGTAGATCTACTTACTACGTCTTTCTGAACAGCGCTTCCATTAGGTGGGTCTGTAGGCATCCGTACTTACCTATTTTCATTTTATGGCTCGATGAGTAATGCGTATTTCTTTAGATGGCCTGTATGTTGGGTAACTTGCAAGTAACGTCTATGATAACTCATGCTAAACATTCGAGAGTGTGTGTTTGGGTCTGTCTCTCTCTCTGTGTCTGTGCGCGTGCGTGTGTGCGCGTGCGTGTGTGCGCGTGCGTGCGTGCGTGCGTGCGTGCGTGCGTGCGTGCGTGCGTGCGTGCGTGCGTGCGTGCGTGCGTGCGTGCGTGCCTACGCAAGCACGTGTGTTTAAAATCGATGAAAATTAATGTGCCGGATTTATTCCTAATTCAATGGACTGGTGGCCGTCAATGTATTAACAGATATCATGGACGTAGGAGTGTACTCTATGAAAGTGGCATAGACGCAAGGAGTCCTGAAGACCACACACCCCGCTCTCTCATTATCGAATTACCTGCGCGGACTGCGTGAAGAGTGCATCGATTTCCAACTCACTTACTGTTCGTGACAGCAGTTGGAGGAGACGCGCTTTCTTCAGTTCTTTCTCCGTCGTCTTTGGTTAGGAGTTGCCTTCACAAAGGCATACTCTACATTAATTAGAGTGACTGACAGTGCAGCATGCGAGGTCTGCGGCACCTACGAAACTATCGACCACCTGCTGTGCACTCTCTATAGTGCACTTGCCAGTTTCAGTTTGTGCTTGTGAATTATGAGTAAATTACTCTTTTCTTTTTTCTGCAAGAACTTGTTCTGCTTTACTTTGTGTACTCTGGAGGGCTCTTATGCCTCAATTTTCGTATTCAAATGCGTTGTCTATTGCATGAACCACAAAAAAAGCATCCGGCCTGAAAAACTAAATGCGCGTACCTGCAAATGATCACATCTGTTTCGTCCAAAGACGCAGCACAGCTGAAAGTGATTTCCTGGTTCCACTGAGAACATCATGGCGCTGCCTCAGTGAGACCGTGAAATGTGGCGGTACTCATAGATTTTTTTTAAGCTAACAAACAGCGGTAGCAATGAAACGGCGTTCGGCTTTTCCCAAACCGATCCCCATCGGCTGCCACGCCAGGCACGAGCGCGCCTCGACGGAGCAGAGCGGGCGATAGGGAACCGCTGCTGATACAGTAGGCCTCCAGGTGTTGTGCGTGAGGGGAGCGGGCATCACCACGACGCCAAGAGAGAGAAAATAAACATCTTTATTCAAGGATTCTTTAAGCGTTGTCTTCGGAGTGGTCTCCCCTTTCCAGGAAACCATAAGCTTTCCCCACGTTGATGGCCCTCGCTACCAACTGGCGCTTGCTTTCGGGGGTGGCGCTGGCTAGGGCTCTCTCCGAAAGCTCAGGCATGTGGCATGGGTTGGGTGTGCTGAATGGATGAATCTGTACAGCCCCCTACCATGTAGTTAAAGAGTGCCCTGTGCTCCACAAAAGTGCCAAAGTGCAGTGGACATGTAGGGGGTGAAGTGGTAGTTTCTTGATGGGTGGGGAACGCTGTTGGGTTGGTGTGCTCTGAGAATGCGGTCTTGACCTAAATCGCTCTCGCTCGCGGAAGCCTGTGTTAACCGCGCGTTTCTTGTCCACGCAAGCTCTCGCCTGCATTCCAACTTAAGGAGCCTACGTGCAAGCGGCGCTTGCATGTAGGCTCCCTATTCCAACTACGCCTCGGTAAGGCCAAAAGAAAACGCGCCAAGCGTCTCAACGCACTCGCTTGCCCACAAGGAGTTCATAACTCGAGAGACCGTTCAACGGTGTTCACTTGGACATTAATGTATTCGCATTCACTAGGCATAAGTGCTGAAGTCTGCTCGAATGCTTTCACCCCGCCACCACCGAGACGAGACTCGCTTGCACCACGATCTCTCTCTGCTCACATGAGAAATACATGCGTCGGATTTCCCCGCAGGCACCCGAGAACATTTCAAGTGGTGCTGTACAGCTTTTTGCAGGCTTGATTTTTGTTATATTGTTTGGGGGCTTCGTGACTTTTCAGGCGGGCTCAGATGCCCGCTAATTACCGATGATGAACTCGTTATGAGCAAAGGTGCTTTTTAACAGTGACGCTGTTCTGGCTAACCGTAAAAAGTGGCGCCTGCTGTGGCAAAACCTCGCCGAGCTATGACGTCACTGCGTTGCCTAGCAACTACCGCGCGGAGTCACATGCCACGTCGAATGAAAACTTAGTAGAGAGTGCAGGCCCGTCCAACTGATTTTACTTTCTTTTGCTAAGGACACGCTGTCATGTTCTTCACGGGTGTAATGTAGTGTAGGAATAGAAACCTTTGATGAGACGGTTGACATTTTGCCGCGTAGGTTGCAATGCGAGAGCTTGCGTCAAGGAAACGCCAGACTGTACTCAGAAATAAGTGAAACAAGAAGTTTTTCCAAGTCGGAACTAACGGCCGCCCGCGTTCCGAAGTTTCCTTCAGGCAGAAAACTTTATTATTACTTTTGCATATATAATCTCCTGCGCCATCATGGGTGCAGTTATAACGCATGCCAACATCGAGATATGGTGCCGCTTCCGCTTCCATTAGTGAACGTGAACCTTGGTTTTGTGTTGGTGGCATTTGGGAATGCGGGCGCAAAAAATTGAAGCGGTTTTTTTTTTTCTGAAAGACATGAAATGTTGATATCGTCGTTCTGCCACCCTATGCGACGATAAATCTCCTGTTTTAAGTGATTGGAAAGCGCCGAGTCCCGCAGGATGCCATGACTATAAACATAAATTTGTTCAGATGGGGCGGTATGTCTCATAAATTTAACAAGACGGCTGATCCATATATACTTATGCATTTCTACATGGTATATAGAAATGCTCAAAACAATGTAATAGTTTATGAGCATTTCAATACGTGTAAAATGTGCACCGAATGCGCTTTAACATAATTTGCAATGTATTAAGCCTTTTTGCGTCGTAGCGTGAGGTAAGTCTGGATAAACAGATGTTGTCCGAAATAATGACACACCCGTGACGTGCCCCAGAAAGGCTTGACCTGAGGCTTGCATCAAGTGTGGGCTGCGCTGTGCTGAGAGAACGGTCTTGGAAACTAACCGTCGGAACCAAGTTGGGTGACTGAGTATGTGGCAATGTGTTTATATAAGTGCCGATCTTCAAAGAACCTATTTCACGCTGACATGGGTCACTGCAGATGCCAGACCGGGATGGGTACCGCTGTTCAGTTAAACTCTTTGACACCCATTTGAAGCTTTGGGTATATGCCACTTGGTCTGTGCTTGTCGTCGATGAACCTATCTGCTGTCAATTTGGTTCACTGCGCGGTGCCACTGTAAGTGTGTGCGACGCTTCAGTGAACGTCTTTGAGGCCAACTTGGGTAAATAAGCATCCGCCACGGGGAATGTGCCACTCTACAATGATGAAAAACATGCCTTAAATTTCTCTGATGCAGTGCGGCATCGAACTCACGTCCGAAAAGTTCCTCGAAGACAACGACCCGATGTTTTACAATTGAGGCTGCGCCAAAAGAATGCACTGGGTATATGCCGCATTTCAATTGCCGTCTTTCACGTCAACGCTTTGGCGAGCTGTGTCATGGATGCAATGGGTATGCACAGGTCGCATTACACACTTGTAAAGTTCTTGAACACCTGTGTAATTAACTTTCTGCAAAGGGTGTAATTTTAATCTCCACTTTTAAACCTTTTGAGATGGGGATTCAAGTCACCCATACTATCACCCCAATTATCTGCAAGTACAAAATACGCACGAACTTTTGTTCTTCCGGGCCAGCGAGGAAAATCGCGAGGTATTTCATATAACACCTCCACACAGGCAAAACACAACCGTTTCTCTCTCTCTCTCAGAGAGAGAGAGAGAGAGATAAAACATCTTCATTGAAAACTGCCTGCTGGATTCGAAAGTGGAACGGCCGAAAGGCTAGTCTCGTAAAGCTCCCCTTTCCGTCAGACGCAGGCCAGGCCTTGAATCGTAGCGGCATCCTCCATGAGCCGGACGGCCCAGGGCTGGTCTTATGGGAATTCGCTGAGCAGTATAGCCTCCCACGGCTCAAGATTTTTTATTTTAGCGCTGCGGTTTATGCTGTCTTATTTTGTTTGGAGCTGATGGACATGCCCGTATGATGTGATGGAGGTCCGCACGTGGTGCAGAGCTCGCTTTTATTACAGTGTGATGAGTATGATTCTGGGTGTGTTTGGTGCATGAGTAGTGGAGTACGGAAGGTGCATGTTTGTAGAAGTCTCCGTGTAGTGGCTTGATGTTTTCTTTTAATGATTTGTCAGGAGGAGGGTATTTGTAGCGAGCATTGTGATAGTATTCGAGGATTTCTCCGTAAGTAGTCATTCGATCTCCCATTTGTTCGTATTGGGAAGCTGTTCTTTCTTGATCTGGTTCTGGTTCTAGGGCGCGCGTAGTTCTGTTTCGGTCTCTTCGGGGATTTGTTGTCGGGGGATAGATGGGCGACGCAAGTGACTCTACCGGTTAATACTTGCTCGGGCAGCGTCGTGCGCAGCATTGTGCCGAATTACCCCTGCATGGCCTGGCGTCCAGATCAGTCGACCAGTTCTTCTGCGGGTTGCATGTGTTCGAATGAGAATTCTGTATGATTGAGGTGATATAAGCCCCTTGGTGTTATTAATTAAGGCTGCGTTGGAGTCAGTGACGATGCATGATGCAGTGGTTAATGCGTATTTCAAAGCTTTTGCAGCCTCTTCACCTTCTTCTAGGTGTTTGGTACGTATGGAGCTAATTGTTGTGATATCCATTTTTGTGCCCATAAAAACTGTCATGGTCATGGCTAGTTATGTTGGGTTGTGATGGTGATGGTTGTGAGTACTTTTCCGACGCCGAATGGTAAAGTCGTACTTTACCATTTTTCTGACGGATTTCACTGTGAGAAATTCAATTTTTGTTCACAAACACCTTGCACCACGTGGAGGGCCTGCGCGGTCGGGGTGGTTGGGGATGCTTTTCTCCGCCACCCGCCGACATCACACGCCGACGCCGGTTGCCGACGCCGGATTTTCTGCGACACGGGGCCCTTAACGGTTAAAATTAATTCTCTTCGCGTGACGGTGGCGCGCGCACGCCGTATTGAAGGCGCGGCTCCAGAGCGGGCAATAAAATCGAACACGGGATTAATTCCCGCGTTAGAAGGCCGTTTTTCGCGCGTTTCAATCATGGGAGACCTTCCACTGCGAGTACAGCAGACCGCAATGTAAAAACTTACAAAGAAAGGCATAATTGTGGCTATGCACCATTGTTTGGGAGCGCAGACAGGGGCGCTGGACTGCTCTAAAGGTGAAAAAAAAAATGCGAGGACGACTAGAAGCAATTCCCGCAGAGCCGGTTCGAATTGAAGAGGAAGGTGAGAGCTACGGAGTGGGGCAGGTTGATTAAATTTTTTTAATAAAATAGCGGGTTCTCAAATCTTCAAGCTCATTTTTCTCAGCATTTTTTGGCCGAACAAAAACTTTTACTAAAACTATAATTTCTAAACTGATTCGCCAATACCCTCTTTCAAAGTAGTTTCTGGGCTGAAATTTTCTCGGGAGAAAGGTGAGGTACGTTTTTCTAACTTTTTTTCTTAATGGAAAAAGTTAATACATATATCTGACATATAATGACAACGAAACAAATTTTACTCAGCCTCAAAGTGATGGGATTGTTACGTAAATGTAATAAAAACATGTGACTGGCCTCATCCTGCGCTATACCCCCTACAAGGTCTCTAAAAACAATCAGTGTGTCTTCATTATTTCTGAAACTAGTTTCCCTAAGGTGACATTCCTAATTGGTCCGTATGACAGCTTTAACTTCTTTTATATTTGATCTGTATAAGTGAAATTTAGCATATGTACAGTCGCAGCGGAAAAAGCTTAGCACAAGTGACTGGTGACCGGATTGGCAAGATCACGCGACACGCTTTCCGACGGCCGTTCCTCGTCACATGGGGGCTTTTAAATTTAGCATTCCCCCGTGAAATCACGTACCATAGTTAATTTCTTCAACTGTGCGATGTGCCAATAGCATCACATATCACAGAAACGTGCTTTAAAAAATACAGTGCTTCATTTAACTAATGATATGCATAAAATTCGTCTGATAACTGAATCAAAACAAGTCACCGACAGCTTCCTAGTACTCTTTATAAAAACGCACGGTCTACTCACTGCGATATTCAACTATAAGAGGCAAGCCGTGCTTAATATATGGGCGAGCTTACCCGCGGCATAAATTATGTTCAGAAAGAAAAGAAACCAGACACAAGCACGAAATTTTTGTGTCAAATTGGGTGCATGATACGAAAAAAAAACGCCTTAATGCGCAGATTATAAGATTGCCAGCCACTTTGCTAGCCTCAACTATATTGTTCATTCATAAGCCTCGTGCCGTTTAAAGGCGCATGCTTAATTACCTCACGTGACCAGGCCTGTCGCTGCAAAAGTCATGACACTGCATTTTCGCAACCTCAGCTCGGAGCCTCTAATGGGATCAGTTATGACTAGAACCAGGTTTCGCAATAATAGTGCCGGCAATGCAAATTTATGCAATGTGTCCTGCGCGTTTCTCATGCATTAGCACGAAGATTACAGAAGTGGCGTGAAGCTTAAGGAAGCTAAGTGTGTCATCTAGTGTGAGAACAAACACGAATCAATTCTTCGATATTACTCCGCAAAGTAATGGAATGCATTTTTTTAACCCCTAGATGGTGAGGCAAGCACCTTTTCAATGCCCTCAATCCTTCACTGATAATTCAACACCGATAACGCGCACAGGGGGGTGATCTGGATATTATCTGCATTTATTCTGGGTTTCTTATAGTTTCATAAATGTTCGGTATGAGTGAACACTTCAGTTTTATTATTACTTGGGCAATATCGGTATATTTCACTCTTATTTCTGGTTTAGAGCATAAATTATACAAGTTTTGTTACTTTATCTGCGCACTATCAGCTTACATTCAAACCCCCAACAACTCCGAAACAACTGATATGTGCTGTTCCGTTTCCAGGCTCACATGCAGCTACAAGCGTGGACATTCAGATTCCAAAATTTGCACTTGTGACAACTCCATGCTTACACCTCGAAGTGATTACACTCATGATTACACTCCATGATTACACTCCATGATTTCACCTCGAAGTATACCATGCAATGGAGCTTTTCAAAAAGTTACGCGTGCCCCTAGCGGCCGCCCGCCGAGGAGTCCTAAAGAATTTGCGCCCACTCCGCTATCGTCTGCTAACTCCATGTGTTTGCACAGTCGTTACAAGGGGCGCAAGCAATCTTCTAGTCTTTTTCCTGCTGTTTTAAGGCGATCTGTAAGCTTTCTGAAGTTTTCGTGGGTGTTCGAGTATTCACGCACGCTTAAACGCCCATGCGCTTACAGTTAGGTGCACGTTAAAAAAGGGCCCAGTTGGTTCAAATTATTCCGGAGACCCCCGCTACGGCATTCCACATAATCAGATCGTGCTTCTGGCACGCAGAAACCCAGAATTTAGTTTACCACAACAAAACCATTCTCAAGCTTTCACAAATAAGTCGCAATAGGCGTCAGGCAGTTAAAAGCGTGAAGAAATAAGTTTTACTTACCCTCAGCGGTCGCTCTGTAGCTGCGATATTCTATTTCTGTGAATGTGGCCATGGATTCAATTCTGAACAACGGCGACAGCATTTCTGAGGAGGCGGAATGCGGGAACACTCGGGTGCAATTTCGCAGAGCCCAGTATGTCTAAATTCATCCAGCACTCTACGCTGACGCGTTTCGCATAGTCATGTAAGTCCCATGAATCAAGCAACCAGTCAATGCATTAATTAATCGTTTCGATATTTCCCGATCCATGGAGCACAAATGAAGTATAATCAAGACGGAAAAGACAACTTCCTGCTTTTTTTTATTACATCCCAGCGAATGAAAGCAATAAGGCTTTTCAGAAAATTGCATCAATTTCATAGAAAGCACCAACGATAATTTTTACTTTTCGCAGTAACTTTAGCTGAGGCGAGCTGTTGCGTTCTTTCGTCAAACAAGTTCTTCCCCATAAAGCAGAGATTATGCGATGGGACCCTTTTTGATTAATGCTGCGCTTGTTCTGTTGGCGCTGCTGTATTTATATTATGACTCGCTGTAAAATTGAGACGTCTCTCGCAATAAACGTGCCCCCCTGGCATATCGTGCCGAAGTATGAATGGCGAACGTTCTTTCCGCCGCTTTGAACGCCAAAAGGCCCCCCGCTTGGAGACACTGTCATAAACGTGAAATAAGGCAGGCCTTAAATTACGACATGTTCCGCTAATGCAACGTCTTTGCTGCTTTTGAACGGCAACCGGGAGCAGTGAAAAACTCGTTTCGCGGAAATTTCTTATTAATTAAGCAGTAGGCCCCTGTCCTGCATCGATAAGCACGACCACGTTGCAACAGATAGCACAATAGCAGTAGCGTAAAATCGGTCATAGTACTTGCCTGTGCGCGTGTAATATTTTTGTTGCGTTATTTTAATGTGAGTGCCAAGTTCAAGGCCGAGGGCCAAAGTAACAATCAGCACAAAGGACCCACCAGGCGCTCACTTGCCACTAGCAAGTGCACAGCCAAACGAACAATCTCGAACCTGATACCTGATATCCATACTCTCTAGGAAAAGTTTGCACCGGCATATCTTGTCCCGAAGCAATTGGTGGTGTCCAAATCCACGTCCCAGTGGTGGCGCCCTCTGGATAACAAATGCAGATCTCGAAGGCTATGCTGTTGCTGGTTGCATGCAGCGGAAACGATTCCGGGGGCCGGAAACGCGCCGCAGACGTTAAGTTTTGGACACCACTAATAATTGGCATCTATCTTACGTGGATTATCTTTCTTTAACGCTGCGCGCCCGGTACTTCCAGGTACATCAGCCTGACATGGTATTCTTGACAGGAAAGTAGCGGGGGCACAGTTTTCCAGAAAGGAAACGCAAACACGACAGATGATGAAGCGAACAATCAGTGAAAGGAAATGTTCGAGGCAAAGAATACGGCCTGCTACACTTCGCGTACGAAAGGACGCGATTAAGAACGTACCGCGAAGCATCTCGCTTCGAAAGTACTGCAAAAATGTATTAAGGCTTTTTCATTCGAATGCAGTCAAGAGCTGAACGCGCTAAAACAGCAGCTAGCAAGAAAAATTACAGCGATCACTTCCTGCCTAGGAATGCGGACGCTGCGGGCTTCAACCACCGAAAAGCCGGTGAATAACTTAATGATTTCCGATGCATCTTGTAGCCTTCATGGCTTTCCTATATACTACATAGAAATGAATAATTGATATTATTTTGTGGAGCCACAGGGTAAACAGTAATGCCTTTTCCTAGTGGATTCAGTTTAGCACATCAATTTTCGTCGTCGTGACATTTTCTCAAGGAACTGCTCCCACTTGTTTTCTCTGTACTTTCGCCGCCCCTGCTTCCAAGAAAGAGAACTAGTATTACGGTAAACAAAACATCGGCATGTCAGCATACCGAATTGAACATGTTGTTATGGAAGGCCCGCATAATAATTAAAATCTCACTGTCATGCGCAACGCTATTGCATATTTTTTACTCTCATCCACTATGCCACTGGTAATAAATCTCCCAGCGAAACACTGAAGCGCGAAAAGCATATGAGCCATGCCGGCAGTTATATCAAGGTCGATCCAAATGGATCGCGAAGCTTGGGGCGAAAAGCGGCTCATAAGTAATTATCACTGACATCAGCAAGGGTGGTTATGGGAGCAGCGATTTAATAGCGACTAAGTGAGGAGGGAACAAACATTGAGAAAGAAAAAGTGCTTTTTTTTTCATTTAAGAGAGACACCGTTTGATTCGCTCAACGAACATAAAATTGCTAATCAATTTTATACACGCGTGGCAAGGAAAGAAAGACAACTCTATCATTAACAATACTTACCTCTTTTTCAGCGCCCATTATAAGCGAGAGCGGGGCGTTGACGCCGCAATCACTTGCAATGCAATGCAGCTCTTGAAGTGTGCAGAAAGGCGCGCTCGTAAAGTTCGCGTGTTACTATTGTAACCTCACAATAGTAACCTCACAATAGCCCCCTCACACGTTGTTTTGTTTTGCTTATCAACGATTGCCTGAATTTTGGCGGCACGGTGATTTCATCGTTTCTTAATATCTTCAGTCAAAAGCAGTGAATACGACCGCTAGATAATTGTTTCCTTTAGCTGCTCTAGTGCGGCTGCGCTGGCCGACGGCCTGCAAAGGAACAGTGTTCGTTCAGGCCTGCGATTTCGACATCCGTACGGCTGACCTTTTCCTGCATCGCTTACCGCGCTGAAAGCTCAAAACGTCAATCGAGTCGAATTGCGGGGCATTTGAATATACAGCTCTAATGGCAGTCCACCGAAACAAATTTCACGCCGATGCGAACAAAAATGACGTCAATTCTGTTTTAAACGGATATGGTGGTCACACTATGTTTTCCTTCCGCCGGAAGTGTTCCCTCCTCACAAAGATGGCGCTAAGCCCCATGAACCGCCATGTTTTGAACGTATGGGCTTCTATGGAAGCTTCGTTACCAGGTATATTACCCTTGGTTACATTATGCTCATGCTGACTGTGTGTGTGTGTGTGTGTGTGTGTGTGTGTGTGTGTGTGTGTGTGTGTGTGTGTGTGTGTGTGTGTGTGTGTGTGTGTGTGTGTGTGTGTGTGTTTTATGGAGATATAAATAAGCGGAGGCTTTATTGTCCCCTTTCGGGCTTTTCGTGCGCGTACAATAAATGGCCCGGCGTTTTCGGCCCCTGAAAAAAGCAACGCGGGTTTTCAACCGACAGCTACAATGTTTGGGCATTGCAGCAGTTTACGGCATTCAGCCAGACGAATGCAAAGACTATGCGTACAACACAGTAACACAACGCACTGCTACCGTAATGTATGAGGTATTTACTGCAGCGGGCGTCCTCTCGCGTCCTTCCTTATGAACATACAGCTTCATCTATAGCGTCGCCGCCGCGAAGCGTGCGCGTGGTCTCCAAGATGCATGGTGCGCCGGAGCCGGGTTCCTCCCTCGCGCTTTTTTCTGGACTTGCTACACCATCCAGTGGCACGGCCGCCAAATCCGCGCGTCACCTCCGTGACGAGAAGCGTAGCGCGCCGGTGCTTGCAAACACTCGGAACCGTTCCCTGCCTGGTCACCCACCCAGTGGAAACATACCGAGGGACCAAAGTTAGCGAGATGTTCACTGATGGCCGGTACATTCATGGCGCAGCTCGCTAAAGCGTCGTCGGCGTGAAAGGCGCTCACTGAAAAGTGGCACATACATCGACCGTTTGTGCGCAGCTTGGTTCCTGAGGGACGGGCTGCCGTCCCTCGGGAACCTGTGCGAAGTGGGTTCGATACTGCCCAGCCCGGGAGAAGTTTTCAAGGTTTTTTTTTTAATGGCAAACTGAGCTGGATGACATCACCCTTCACGAAATCGGCTGGTCAAATGCGGAAGAGCTCATTTCCCGCCCTTACCCACTGCGCATGTTGCGACATCTAACGACGCCGCCGTAAAGTGCATTCCCGGTGGAAGTTGCCTAGTCAGCTAAGTTGGCGTAAAATACGTTAATTCAGGAGCGACACGACACCTGCTGGCGCATCCCCAGTGACCCAAGTTTGTAACAAAGTGCATTATTGAAGAGCAGCACAGACTGATTGGCTCATACGCACAGTGCTCGAAGTCAGTTTCGAAGAGATACCTTAAAGAACGGTACATACTCAGTGCCACGTACCCAGTCACGCATCGTGTACTGACCCATGTTGGCGGCGAATTGGTTTGTTAAACATCGGCAAACAAGTGTACGCAGTGCCACGTACCCATGTGACCCAAGTTGGCCCGTTGGTTGGTTTAGAACTCTGTTCGCTCAGGACAGCAGCCGGACGCTGTTTGCGGGGAAACTGTTTGATAGATAGATAGATAGATAGATAGATAGATAGATAGATAGATAGATAGATAGATAGATAGATAGATAGATAGATAGATAGATAGATAGATAGATAGATAGATAGATAGATAGATAGATAGATAGATAGATAGATAGATAGATAGATAGATAGATAGATAGATAGATAGATAGATAGATAGATAGATAGATAGATAGATAGATAGATAGATAGATAGATAGATAGATAGATAGATAGATAGATAGATAGATAGATAGATAGATAGATAGATAGATAGATAGATAGATAGATAGATAGATAGATAGATAGATAGATAGATAGATAGATAGATAGATAGATAGATAGATAGATAGATAGATAGATAGATAGATAGATAGATAGATAGATAGATAGATAGATAGATAGATAGATAGATAGATAGATAGATAGATAGATAGATAGATAGATAGATAGATAGATAGATAGATAGATAGATAGATAGATAGATAGATAGATCAGAGAAGCCGCGTGAGGTGCCCTAAGACTGCTGATCGCATTATTGGTCGGTCGACACTACTCAGATTATTTGCATACAACATAGAAAAAAAACTACGATTGTGGCCTGTTTTCAACGTCGGACTGCTGTGCTTGGAGCCGAGGTTCGATCCCAGGTTCGGACACGTAATTCTTTTCTTTTTTTTTTTTCGTATGTGTTCCGCTAGACAGCACCCACCCATCCAGCAGCTACTGTAAAGAATGTCCGGGAGGGCTCGTAAGGAAAACTTCGCTTTAATTTTGTATATGGTTGGAATAATTCCAATGCCTTCCATGACATTCCGTTTTCTAGAATTCCGTTTCTCAATGCACATCATAGCACAGGGTAAACACAATATTTTAAGTTTGTCATATACTTAGAATAATTCACAAGATTCCCTTCAGACATGCGAGCAGCCAGCGGCGAGCCGGAGGCCCCAATGGGTCTCCGCCGGCTAGTCTCTCAGGACCTCAATAAAAGTTCATTGTCTGTTTGTCCCTTCAGTAATATAAACATTCCTCGCAAGAGCGATTCGAATTGCAAGGTGATGGTCGCGTCTTGCATACTGCGATAACATTTCCTTCGGAAACTCTTGCCCGAGTGTCAGCGGAGCTGTATAATAAATCGTGGAAGGTTGCAAAAACAAGCGTTGCACCAGGACGCAGTGCCATTGCGTCTATTCATGCTTCCACCATTCGCATCGAGCAAACATTGCAATCATTTTATTCCCATGGTGAAATATCGCGTTCGCACACATTCTCCATGAACGAAGTGGAATGGTTTTTCTTACATGCTTCGCAAAGAATATACAGCTGCCTCCTTTAGCAACATCCTGGTACGGATTCATTTTTTGTTTCTTTTTGTTTCAAAATTCTTTTCGTACGCAAACAACCACAATGCCCGAATATTCTCGTTTGAGTGTCCGGATAACGGCTCGGCCTTTTGGCTCAAGGTAACTTGAAGGTCGCCAACAATGGTAGCTAAAAGCATGTCATGCTTAAAAAATATAAACTTGCTCATATAATGTCCTTTAATTAGTCGGATAATCAGCAAAGAAGTAATCTTGGCGGCAAAAGAGGATTGTATGATCTCATTTTCGTATATTGCCTCAAATCTTTTATTGACAACTTGGCTAAGGTTAGCTAGGACAACCTGTATATGTCACCAAACTGATTGCGACTCATAGCAGGCAGGAGGCACGTCAAGCGATAATGAAGATTTAACTCCTGTGATGTGGGTTTCACGTTGTCACTGAGCTTTTCGAGGTAATCCATTCTTTAATGAAGAAGGCAGTCAGTGAGGCGGCACTTGATCGATGTGGACCTCCGCAATTCATTACGTATTTTCTGTTTTTTGAGCTCGCGGGACATCCTTCGCTGTAGTTGGAATGAGCGTAGGATGACAAGACAAGTCTGTGGTAGGCTCGGGAAAACATGGATGAACTGTAGCGCGCACTCCGAAAGACGAAGTGGAGTAGAACTAGGAGAACGTGTATGTGCCTGTCAACCTATAACCATTTAATTTGCTTGCCTTCAGCGTTCGCGCAGCTTTGGCATTTTAACAGCGAAGCTGTTTAAGCCAGCCGTAATTTGTGGTTCGTATCAATAAACTATCAAGATATAAAAGAAGATAAACTTTCTTGCCGAGGCGGGATTCGAAAACACGGTCCCAAGGCGAGCGTCGTAACCACTACGCTATACAGCCACGCTTGCGGAACATGCATTTATGCTTGCTTGCTTGCTTCCTATGCCATGGCGCATACCCACCACGGGGGATTGGCCAAGAAGCCGGCGGTTAAACAGCTGGGTTGAAATTATGCAATGAAACTAACTGATGTTAGAGCCGTATTTTATTTTATCTTATAGGGAATTAGTGAGCTTTTTGGAAGGAGATCAAGGTAGAAGGTCATAAATTTCAATCGAACCATATGACTGCGTTCGAGCGTCGTCATCTTCGTCCAGAGCTGGCGCGTTCGCAAGCTGGTGCTCTGCGAGGTGAAGAGGAGGTTTTGCGCACCATGCTCGGGAGAGAGATAAAGAAAATGAGAGAGAGAGAGAGAGAGACGCATTCACGGAGCTGGTCTGCTGGAACGCGTTGTCGGCATTGCAACGCGGTGGAACGCGGTGTCGGTGTTGCAAGCTGCGCTATGAAACGCGCATTGACGGCCGTAAGTCCGAGACGCGCAAAAAGAAATTCACCTTCATGAGTAATAAGATGAAAAGTTCGCGCGAACTTCCGGGGAATGCTGGGTTACGATCGCCCAGTTTTGCATTTTCAAGCATTGCGCGGCCGAGTGCAAGGCTAAGCGTTTTTTTTTTTTTTGCATTAATTATTGTCTGTTGTCACCAAGGAGGCTGAAAAAAAATGTCAACCTCCTTGGTTGTCACACGCGAACGGTGGGACTCCATGGCTTGTTCTCTTGCGGAGTAATAGAAAAAAGCAGACGTCGCCTGTGATGATGCAGGCGACAAAAAGTAATATTCTGATTCACGCGGGCAGTTGTGCCTTCTGGCGTGACAAAAATGTCGGAAAAAGATCGAAAAATAAGTCAGAGCGCAGTGTGGTTTGGTGCCTCTAGCTATAGACAGCACCATCTTTGTATTGAAAGAAAAATGACAAACTTTCTATTTTTGTTCGGTATCACCGCGGACACCTTCCGCTTCTGATATGGACTTTCGATTCAAAATTACCCATCAGTTATTTAAACCTTCGGAACTTTGATGCGACCGAGTGATGTCTGTTTGAATATTCCTTACCGTTAGAGAGGCTATTGACGAGACGATTGAATATGCTCCGGGCCCTGACCCTGAGAATACACAATTATTTATAACACATGTACCGGCAAAATTGCGAGATATATACCGTAGTGTCACGGCGCCGATAGTCATAACGCCGATTCCCGGCGAGCGTCTAAAAAGCGTAAAAGCCTTGCTCGATGCATAGAGTTTCGTACAATCACTAGTGGGAACTGCATGTGGTGCTAGTGTGTGCGGGAGCTGAAAGGAGGGTAAGTCAGCCAGCATGCTAATTATGTTTAGTACATGGATTTGTCTAAACTTCGTCCATCTGGCTTTCCACGGCTTCGTGACTTAACAAAATGATCATTTTCAAAGAAAGTACTGCTTTATAAGTAATTAAATGAACGGTATTAACAGTGTCGGACGACAAATGAACGCAGAACAGAAGCCCGATATTGAAACAATTATGCCACGGACGCATGGACGAGTGGAACCACTGCAATAAGCAGCGATTATGCGTGTTCACAGCGTCTTATTGCCTTCTGCATTTTAGGCAAGGACGTATAGCTGACCTTAAAATTTAGGCCAATAGAGGCAGATAAAACGTAATAAACGAAGCCACAAGAACGTGTGAAGCCACAAGAACTGAGATCAGACAAATCCATGCACTAATCATCATTCCTATGGCGGCTCGGCAAACGAAGCGCCAGCATTCCCTCTAATATTTTAGAGGGAAACTCTATGGCTTTACGATCGAATTTCGGTCTGACATCACCTTAGAGTTGGTGAAAGCCTTTCGAACGATGGGTGCAGGTTTTTTTCTTCGTCAACGAGCTTCAGCTCTGAAAGCAAACAACAAGCAAAACAAGTAGTTCGAGCCACCAAGATACCCAAAATGGCAAAGATAAAGAAGGCTAGCTGAATGTCTGACGCAATTTTTACAGCACGTAATACACCAAAGTCGGGTACATAAATTCTTTACCGATTTAAAGACCGAGGTTGTACGAAGGTGGCGTTCAGAGTTAGGGAAACGGAAGCACTGATGCGGATAAAATGGGCGACGCACCAACAGATTTACGACCGCGGGACCCGAGCTAAGAAACAGGAAGTCAGAACGAAATGAGATTTCGTCAGGGTCAGAGTATGGATCCCACAACTGAAACGTCCATCACTTACCAATGCGAGTACCACTACTCTGCATAGCTCTGAACCACAGGATGACCTAAGAGCCAGAAAAAAAAACTACAACTTTGGTTCGAGTTACGCGCGGTGAAAGCTCTTGCTTTAACCCTCTGGTCACATTACCACGTGAACTTAAATCGTAAACGAAGAGAAAACTTCAAGAACATCCGAAATGGCTTCACTTTCCAAGTCCTCCAGAAGGGTCCCAATTTCAGTGCCACTGGTACATATGCATGGTTGTTTGCATGCCAAAAGCATTTTGAAACAAAAAGAAAGAAACAATGAATCCGTACCGTGATGCTGCTAAAGGAGAACAAATCGTTGCGAGAACAAAACTAGATCATCCGGGGCACGCCAGTCAAAAGTTACGAAAATGTGATCGCTGGCCCCCGACCCTTTCTACGTGGTGCGCGGGCGCGAAGAGCTTCTGCTCTTCGCGCCCGCGCACCACGACGCCACCGGTCCTCACATTTATTTAAAGAAGCTAATGCCACTCATTGCTTTCTAGAAGTGACAAGTTGGCGATGTTAGTTTCCGCTTGTCGCGAGGTGCGTGTGCCACGTGGCAATCGCAGCCTATCGCAATTACCAATGAGTGACTGCCTGTGCACATTACTTCAAGCGTGTATTCTTTACCGCTGTTCTGTGATGAGAAACCTGTATCTGTTCAAATATGCCCACACCACAGTAGTCTTTGTGACAAGATTGCGACTTTTATATGAAAACAGAATTTTGGTTTTCGCACTTTAAGTCTACTGCTGCGAAGTATACCTTTAATGCCTTTCGAGAAAAAAAAACACCAATGGCGGTTTGTTTTACAAGCTGCATATGAAGAACAGATAAAATTAATTGCCCGCCCTTTAACCATTCATATTCTAACTTCATTATTTCATGAGCAATAGGCCTTTATATTTTAATCATGAAAGATTATTTGTAATACGCAATATGTATATAAATACTTTTCAGCTCCAGCATTGTCTTCTTTTATATGTGCCTAAATGTGTTCTGTTTTTTTGGAGATCTCGGGACTATTATAAGTAAAGATATTGTCTCATGGCTTCCTAAGACCCGCTGCGAGAAAACATTTAAACTGAAAATGTGGAGATGTAAAAGTCGGCAGTTTCTCTCTCCTCTGCTCCATGTTTAAACCTAATCACTTATGCAGATTAATAAAGAATGACGAAAATGTGGCAAGCGTAGCTTTGACATAATAAACTTTGGATACGGCCAGGACATTATGGCGTACATTATTATCTACAGCAAATATCAACACAAACGTGTATTCCTCAAACACGACCTGTTTGTCTGCCATGAAAAATGTCACCCGAGATTTAATTAGTACCTTGTTGTTGGCGAGCTATGTTGTAACTGCCCGAGCAATACAGTTTTTTTTTTATTTATTTTTTTTTTTTGCTGGTGAAAATTGCAGCGCTTACTTGAATGACACATCTGGCGCATCGAATCGCCTTCATGTAAACGGTGCTAATGCACTAGGAAGGTGAATCGGATGGATGCGACAGGAGTTCGACACGGAATATGTCGTGTTGTGCGGTGCCTACATGTAAACGCTGGCATCTCGCATTTAGGGAGAGGGACGGTTGCCGTCGTGCGAACGGCGGAGTGCAAATTGCCTGAAGCAGGTTCCGACTTATTACAGACGAGGGTGGATGCCGTCGCATACTAATCACACCAATGCGCTAAAGCATTCGACACGCAACTATCGCATTGATGTAAATTAACATATATATATATATATATATATATATATATATATATATATATATATATATATATATATATATATTGCCGCACGACTGGCCGCTCGAGGCAGTTTGGGTGTATTCGCCGGCTTCTTTCACGCTCGGAAAACACTGTTATGTAGCACGTATTGAGCAACCGAAAGTTGTATCGGGAGTTTTTCATGGTGCTCTACAACTTTCTCATTGACACTTTGATAATTAGGACAGCACTTCTCCAGTTAGATAATTAATTAGAATTAATTAATTAAATCTCAGTACCGAAAAAATTACTGGCGGCTACTCCACTGTACTGGAACAATACGCACTAGGTTGGCTTCGCGTAGCGCCGTTCCTCTTTTTTTAAATCGTGCTGCGTGATAGCTGGAACACCCTGTATATGCATATAATATGTGACAAAAGCATAAAATATCATGTGAAAATTATGTACACAACTTCTTCCAGCCTGTCTAAGTCTTGAAGTGCCTACATAGGGAACATTTAACTTCTTATAAGCATCAAACACACGAAGCAGTATCAGATACTCACTCAGACTCGCTCACTAACATTTTTATAGGCTATGTACTCCTTCACACTCACGTGCACTCGTGAACTCATCACCACTCACTAACGTTCCACTAATTCCCTCGCGTTGTCAGTCCTTTCCATGCAGACTTACTGGCAATCACAAACATATACTGACTCACGTCTACTCATACTCTCGACAGTCACACACGTTGGCACTCACGTCCCCGCAAACGCACCATTACTGACTTTTCTTCGCATTCATGTTAACCAGCACCCACTCTCGTTCATACTCTGGTTGTACTTTAAGAGGAAGCGTTAGCTCGGAGCCAATTGCGATGCCACCTAATCAAATATATGTGAAATGCAGAAAAGGTTTTCAGAAACAACCTTTGGACTAATTTGAATGAAGTCTGTTGCATTTAAGAGAGCAAGGTAAATTCTAATGACTGTAGGAAACCTAATTTTGATTTAGGGTGGATGTTATTTAGAGACATTGCCAAAAATTGGTTTGCTTAGAGTAAAAAATAAAGCGAGAATTTTACAAATTTATAGCTCTGCTCCAAAAAGAGACACCAGGATTCTGTAAGCTGCATCCATTAGAGCATTTAGCGCGCACAAAGTTATTATATAATTTAACGCTTACATAAACTTGCTACAATTTTTACATGGATTGTGCGGAAGTCTTACTCACAAATTTCACAGCGGCGTAAAATGCATAAATTTTGTCCGCTTTAGTTGTATTATTAGGTTCAGATTATCGAATTGTGGCATCACTCTTGATTGCCGAGTTGCAGAATTATAAACGTGATAGTTTCGTTTTTTGAAATTGTTCACTATTCATCCATTTTTATTTAAAAAAACTGGCGGCCTGAATCAAAACTCCACTCTCTCCAGTCACTACATTTTAACTTTCTTTCTTTTATGCTAAAAATCTTATCAAAGTTGGTGCAATGGTTGCGTATGTATTTAAATAGGAGCCCCCGTGCAAAAGCTTCCCCTTAATGCTCTACATCGCGCTTTTGAAGTGAGTGTTTAGCGACTATGAACAGTCTACTGACGAGCGAGTATGCCGACCTATCTCCAGTCGTAAGCTCCACATCCCGTTAAAAATAACAAGCATAATTAAGTCACGTGGGACAGTTGTTACCTCGACCGGGTGAACTTGCGTGCCTTGCGCATTCGTTCTTAAGGAAGGTAGCGTCCAAACAATCGATGAAAGCATGTTCTACCGTTTCTGATTCCCGGCAATGAATACCAAGCGCTTCACACACACGTGCACACAAACATGCCCATTTTTTCGATGCATATCTGTACTCACAGTGTAACATAGGTTCTGGAGTAATGACAGAATGAGTGATAAACTGGTTTGGCTAAAGCCTACCTAACCTAAAGCTTGTACGAAATAAGAACGCACTTGAAGTGATTACTGGACGAATTTTCTACTCGATGTTTTGGGCAATGTTAACATGATGCCTTAAACAACAGTCGCACTTTGCAGTGGGAAACTATTTCTGAATGCTCTGCGAGGTCGTCAAAGCGGATTTAGCACACAGCTTACACGAATGCTCTGAGCTCAAACCTAGAGCCCAATGGCAGCTATCCAAACGAGAGCAGTGGAAGGCTGCCGGTGACCAATTCGGAACCTGCGGTTCAACTGCGGGCCGTCACCTGGGCTTTAAAAGTCGCCATTCGACACGGTCTGATGGCTACCTCGCGAAGCTAGCAAGAAGCCCACATGTAATCTCAGACATCCTTTTCTGTTGACAAATATTTTTTTTACCACCGCCACCACCATCACTGAATGAACTACAAAATTCTCCACAGTTCTTTCTTTATCTATATATATATAGTGATGTATCCTTCCCCTCTTCTCCACCAACTTATAGTATGGTACTATTTCGAATGGTTCGTATTTCCTTGTTGTTACGTTTTGAGAGCAAAACAAATTTCACCAGATCTACCAGTCTTGACACTTTCGCGCTGGACTTTTTTTTTTAATTCCTCGATGGCGCCGAAGAACTTGTTTGCTGCTAGTCGTTTCCTGCGTTACCCCAATCACTTGCGGCCTCTGAGAAGATTTTCGTTAAGGCGGTACTTGTTGATTTTATGCTCTGTTCAACAACTTGTGGGAACGCCTCATATTTCTTCGACAGTAGCAGTGGGGTGCATTTGCTCGTTTCCAGACTGCTATTGCCTTGGTCTTTGTTATTTGTCTAATTTTCTGCTTTGTCTAATCAACAATAGCGCGATTCTGGACTTTATTAACCTGTCATCCTTGTCTTTCGCGTTACTTACTCTTCTGCTTCTTGTACAATGATCGGTTTAATAAAAGTTTACAATTTCTTATTTCTTCCTTTAGCATTTTGCAGGTCTACTTGTTATTACTGCACTTCAGGAAGAAAATGCTCATTATTTGAAATTCGTTTCTTTCCACCAACTATGAAGGACATCTGTACTCTACAGTATGTAGATTGATGTCATAGCTTTGCAAATGAATAAATAATTACGGAGTGCAATTTACCTAAATCTGAGAATTTGTAATGTTACAAGACCCCAAGATATCATCCGTGAGGCCCGATGTCGGAATCTCTCTGACGGCTCATAATGCCAGTTAATGCCACTAAAAAGCATCTGTGTTCTTGTAAAGAGAGTGAAGGGCTCCATCGGGGGTATTAGTTTCTGTCTGTTGTTTCGCAGGAAGTAATACACCAGATGGTGCACATTATTCTCAGCGACCTTACGTGCCTCCTGCAGCAGTAACGCCAGTTAATAGCGACCATGCCACCGCATCGGTGACGCAACTGATTTTGCCGATGCTTTTCGCAGCTCTTAAGGCAATCCTATCTGCTCTGCCAGAAGCAAACAACCTACCAGAAGTGAAAGCCTTGTTGCCTCTGGAAGCACTATTGTGTCAACAATCCGGACCAACCCTGCGGCAAGCAGTACATGAATAACCGCTACAAAAATGTCTCCATATTTCAGTGGAATTCCAACAGTCTTCGAAGAAAGTGTGCTGACTTTCGAAAACTATACTTGTGCAATACAACTTTCCAATACTTTGCATTCAAGAGGCGGGAATCGGTGACGATTTTCGCCTCTCGAATTATGTGATATACAAGTCGTCTCGTCAGGGTGCTGTTAGCAGAGTGCTCCTGTGCGTCAGAAAGGACTTGCCATCTTATCAAATTCACTCAAGTGATTCAGACTTTCCGGAATTCGTCGCATGTAAAGTATCCTTTGGTAAGCTGTGAATAACAGTGATTAATCTATATCTACAACCTTCAGGCCGTATCTCAGTAGAAACGCTAGTGGCATATCTTCAAAATAGCTCACTCTAATCTTTTTATATGTGGAGACTTCAATGCACACAACATTATATGGGGCACTAATCGCTAGATGCACGTGGTAACGCTATTGAGTGCACCATATACAAATGCAACTTGACTGTTTTAAACGATGGATCGCCAACATTTCTTCGTGGATATAATTATTCAAGCTGCATAGATGTTACCTTGTGTTCCCAAGATCTAGTGAATGGTGTGGGATGGACAACAGGCGTGGAAACGCGCGGAAGAGACCATTTTCCTATCCTTGTAAATCACCCTAGCATGCACAATGATATCAGGCGTTACAGCAGACTAACCAACTGGAAAGCTTTTCGGTACCGCCTAACGGATCAAATTAGTCAACATACAACTGTTGAAAATTTTACTGAATTTTTTCAGGATAATGTTAACATATGCACAAAGAAGGTCCCAATTCCAAGAGATTATGCTGCAGTGGACGGAGAGTATTAACACCTAAGAGCCATCAGACGCCGATCCGAAAGAGCCTACCGACGGAGCGGAAGTTTAGAAGCATACAAAAACGCTCAGAAAATTCACAATGTAATGTGCAGACGCATGGAAAATGTACGCAAACGGCGCTGGCGCAATTTCTGCAGCACGCTGTCTCCTCACACGTCTGTCCCAAGAATTTCTTTAGTAATTCGCTCTTTAAGCGGCCCTGTAACACAGAGCTTCCCATTTCGTGCTCTCGCTGTAGCCCGGGACACATTTGAGGTAATAGTTGCAGATGAATTTTGCGAGCTTATTTCCAGACCTGCTTTTTCATCACAATGTTCAGAATTTGACAATTCAGTAGTGTTAGCTAAGCAGAAAATAAATGCTTGTTATTGCGCACAACATTCTCAATTAGACCCTGCATTCACAATAAGCGAGCTTCAATGTGCAATTGCATCATGTCGCCAAAAGTCTGCTTCTGGGCCGGACGGCATTACATACAATATGCTAAGACAGCTTGGGCCGACAGGTACAAATGCTCTCTTAGACATTTATAATAATCTATGGATAGAAGAAACTGTACGTGATTCTTGGAAAGTCGCTCGAATTATACCAATTTTAAAACCGGGTAAGACGCCCTTGTGCCTTGAATCCTTCCACCCCGTTAGTTTGACAATTTGTTTATGCAAAGTAATGGAGAAAATGATTGACGCGGGACTACAGTGGTGGTGTAAAGAAACGGATGTGTTGTCCAACTACTTAACAGGTTTTAGAAAACATAGATGCACAATGAATGCAATATTGGATATAGTAACCTGTGTGGAACATGAATGTGCATGTGGCAACTTGACGATAGCAGTATTCTTAGACATCAAGAGGGCATTTGACGCTGTTAGTCACGTTCATGTTCTGCTAAGTATGTTAGAACTCGGAATGTCCGGCAGGTCCTTGCGATGGATTTCTGAATTTTTATCAGGACGCAAGATATTTGTTCAGACGAGTGAAGGAAAGAGTGCTGAACATGCTGTCAAGCAGGGAGCACCACAGGGAAGTGTACTCAGCCCTTTTCTTTTTAACTGCGTCATGGCTGATTAAGCGAGAAGACTGCCATCACAGTTAATATTCTCACTGTATGCAGATGATTGTGTGCATTTGGACATCTGGAACTAATGTTCAATTACTTCAGATGGCGTTACATGACGGCATAAATATTATTAACCGCTTTTCGAGAGAGAGAGGAATGGTTCTATCACATGCGAAGACTGCTGTATTGCCCTTCACTCGGAGACAGTTAAAAAATTTCACTCTTAATCTGGAAGGACAACCTCTAATGATAGTCAAACAGCATCGTTTTCTTGGAATAATACTTGATCGGCAGCTATCCTGGGTACCCCACATAAAAAAACTCGAAAACGAGGTCAATGCGATAGTGAATGTACTTCGCACACTTGCTGGCACATCATGGGGTGGATCAGTATCGACCATGCTAACTGTTTACAATGCATTAATACGACAAAAAATTGCATATTCCGGGCCCATCTTGCACGGACTTTCACACTCGTCGGAAGAGCGCCTTCAAATACTTTTAGCTAGAGGACTGCACATATGTCTAGGAGTTCCACGAGCGACTTATAGCCGTCTTGTAATAGCTGAGGCTCGCCAATCACCATTTCCAGTTATGAGAACTACAGAAACATGCCGGCATTATTTTCGTCTTCAAACACAGCATAAAAACCACCCATTGGCTCTAGACATAATGAAACGAGATAGATGTTATGTTAATGAAGAAATTCAGGAAAATCTTCATATATTGCCAAGAAATGAATTTTGGAACTCAGATGTCGAATATCCTCCATGGCTGCTTACTAGTCCAAAAATCAAATTGTCAGTAGATGGCATATTCAGAAAAAGAGACATGTGCATTCAAGCTGCTCAACAACTTGCACTTTACCAGATTTATATGCGGTATTCAGGATACATACACGTCTATACAGATGGCTCCAGTACAGCAACCTCGTCAACTTCAGCATTCTATATACCGCACCTCAATAAACACGAATAATTTAAGTTATCTCGTGCGACTTCGTCCACAACGGCTGAACTGTTCGCAATCCCATGTGCGTTAAAATTTATAACTTCAGTACGAGATGCGCAAAAATGGGTAATTTTCAGCGATTTACAGGCGGCACTAACATCACTCTGCAGCACAAAAGCAAAAACAATTAGTGATAGTATAACATATGAAACACTTATAGACCTCACAAAGGCAAGCCAAGAGAAGCATGAAATAAGATTCCAGTGGATACCTGGACATTGTAACATTCCTGGCAACACAGCAGCCGATGAAGCAGCACGACAAGCACACCTCAAAGATGATGCGATTTCGCTCCCAATATCAAAAAATGAATTACGCTGCATCATAAGGGCAACATCTTTTAAAATGTGTAGAAATACGTGGCTTGAGCAGAATTCGAAGAGCTCTGATTTATACCGTATTTATCCGCTTATTTAATTCAAATTTCCGTTGTCATTAGACAGAAATATGGAAACCATTATTCATCGATTACGACTAGGCACTGCCTGCACAAAACATTTCTTACATAGAATTGGCCGTGCAGAAACCCCCGAATGTGATTGTGGATTTGTAGATGAAGACGTATATCACCTCCTTTTAGATTGTCCACATCACGACACACCAAGACGCCGACTTAAATCAACTTTATTGGCATTAGACCGCAGACCTTTCAGTTTAAGGAAACGTTTGGGCCCTTGGTCAACAACGGCCTTGCAAAAGAGCGCTCTAAAAGCGTTAACAAAATTTCTCGAAGAGAGCGGCATTGTTGGCCGTTATTAACGCTTATAATGTTTCTTTTATTTCAATGTAGCCGTGTATGTGTTTGCGGATTATGTTATGTTTATATTCTGTCCTGACTATATGTGAAAATGCATGTACACGATGTGTGCACCACCCGCTGATTAGAGACTGTATTGTAAGGTGCCATTATTGTTTATATTCTTGAGACTTTCTGCTCCAGTGCAGTGGAGTGATTGAACTTCTACATTGTATGTACCACGTTTTTTTTTTTTTCTCACCGTGTTGCTGTGTAAACGTTGCTTATATGAGAAGGCTATTTTAAACCCTGTATGTTGTAGGTTAGACCCATTCAAGAGCTAAGGAGTAGCCGGCGCCTTACTTGTGCGTCAACATCTCCTCATATCATATCAATAAAAAAAAGGGCTCCATCAAACACTCAACCTTCAGATTTTGAACCCCGCGCTTTACAACCTCAATCGCCGCAGGCTTTGGCTATGGTAACGTACAGTTTCTTTCGAATTGAGCAACGAGAGTTCAAGAAATAAGAAGTTGTTCAGTATGTTCATTACGACAGCGCTGAAAAACAGTGCTGATTAGAATCACAAATCCAGGCGAGAGCGGCAGCTTACCTAGGAAGGTACTATAGAAGAAATGAAAGAATACTGCAAGATATGTGCATTTCATATCCCGAATCCATCCACATCATATCACCACTCGAGGCTCATGGAGCAAGGCCGTAAATTATACACCTAATTATGTCCCGTGAAAGCAGCAACTGATGCTATCGCCTCCTTTCTTGTGAACGGGCTAGGGGCAGTTATTTCCTTTATTTGGGACAGAGCATACAAACAGATTCCTAAAGATTTCCTGTGCTGTGCCTGGAACAACAAAACTGTAACTCTATAGAACTCTCCTGCTGACACCAGTTTTGCTGCAGAGTAATAATTTTTGATAAGTCAGTATTACTGCTAAGTACGACTAGAAAGCCACATACATCTGCTCGACGCATGAGGCACTCTCCTGATATTCGAACGCATCGAGAACATCTGCCTGTAGTATATTACGAGACAAAATACTTCATTTTTCTTGACTAGCTTGACTGTCAGAAATGCCCGACCTGAAGTTTTCTGGAGTGATGAATGCACTGCTGCCACAAAGCGGATAAATGTCCGAGCGAACACAATGTCGCGTACATTTCCCCCGCGGGTAAGCGTGTTAACGTTCCCCCCTATAATTAGGGCCTGATGACTTCGTCACAGGGAGGGAATCAGCGAAGGCAGCGATGCTACTAGAAGATGATCGGGATCGTTAATTTCGGGGAATTTTCTCGGCCGCGTTGATGCCTTCATTTGCAATGGTGTCGCGGTGCTGGGGCTCCACGACAATGCTTCCACCGATGAGGTAGCCTAGAAGCACCATTAAGTTATTGGCCCAACGCATGGCTACCGCCTCGTGCTTCCGACTAGAGTGGGTCGATATTAGGACTACCGGGCAGAATAGAGAAATTGGTGGGGGGAGGGGGGGGGGGGGACGTGTAGAGGGTCCTAGTGGCTCCGAGTACTAATGAAAGGTGGAAATGATAACGCACTAAACAGCACTGGCAGATTTGCAAACATTCAGCGTATGTTACGCGCCATGCGGAGTGGTTGGATATAACTAACCGCTGTGCGCCATTTACTTAGAACAGAAGGTAAGTTACAGTCTGCTGGTCCCCTTAAACAAGCTTCCTGGGAAAAACAACCTTTACTCTAATATTGTTACTCCTCATGAGATACGAAATAGTCATTTTCAAATAAACTTGTATGTTAGCGAGCTTACCGCATTTTATAGCCACTCTACATATGTATACCGATGTTTTGTTGGATTTAAATTTGTGTATCAGTAAATCTGATACCGCGGCCGCTGCTTTTTCCGCGTTTATACGCCAGCATGTCTGAAACAACTCGCACAGTTTTTCAAGCGATAGCGTTCTTCTGTTATTTATTTATTTATTTATTTATTTATTTATTTATTTATTTATTTATTTATTTATTTATTTATTTATTTATTTATTTATTTATTTATTTATTATTTATTTATTTATTTATTTGCAGCTTTGTATGGTTGACTATGTCGCACAATAAACAGCAACCCAAGTTGCCTGCTATAGCTTGTTTCACTAGATATGCGGTGGCTGCTGTGCTGCAGAGCGGATGTGTACCACTCAGTGCCTGCCCCAGGAGACACTTTCGGCACTGCATATGGGATATCTGCACGTGCCGATTCATAGTCAATCCACAACGATAGATCTGTAAAGGTCACACAAGGGGTAGGTAGCCGTAAATATAATTAAGTGATGACGCCCCATCCGCAACAGGCACCTCCACGCCAAACGCGGGCGCTTGATTGATACCCATTGAAAAGAAGTTGCAGCCAGGATAGCACTGGGATTGTGCGTGTTACTACGGAGATTCTACTGGGGTGCATTGATAAAGACAAGGCATGCTGTGTCGTGGTAATATTCGGCATCGTGATTGGCAGGAATAATCACGTATGGCACAGAAATATTACGTAGGCTACACAAAGAAGGCTATCGCTGACTTTGATAATCTTCGATGGTGGCGGGTACAATTTCTTCTTGGCTCTCTTCGCAACAGTTTCGTTGCAAATAAATATTGCTTCAATGATCTGATTCATCGGGCAAGTCACGGTCTTGTCTCGACAGATGACAGGTTGTTCCCTACAGTGGACAAACTTCTGCAAATTCTGGAGGTTCTTGGAGCGAGTTAATGCAAGGTAGCCACATCAGTGGTTTCTTTGTATATGAAACTCCATACTTAGATCGATGCAAGGCATAGTAAACCGCTAATTCCGGAACTGTACCAACAACCTATCGCATACCAGCAAAAGGATGTGCTCGTTCAGCCACCACAAATGATAACATAGTGGTTGTGCCAACTCTGGCCAGCATTGCAGATAGCCTACGCTTACAGCTAAAAAAACTTCGAGCTTAAGCAATGCAACGCATCTGGAACTGTCCGGGATACGTCTATATGGCGCGACGCCACTGCGCGTCGATAAGAAACTTTCGTAAAGCTTCTAAAACAAATTTCAGGTATAGAAAATTTGAAGGGCCTTTTTCTTCATTCTTTGTTGATTCAGCAGCATGCCGCCTCTTGAGGGAATGCAAATCTAGATAATTACACCGTTAACGCTTATTGTTAGGGGAACTAGAATAGCTCTTCGTAACGGCGCTGCAGTAAAACAAACGCAAGAGCAGCAGGTGTGCCTTTCAGGCAAGATGACGTTGCAAATCCCCCGCAACTAGACAAATCAGCCGAACGAAAGTGAAGGCACGTGTCACTTGAGTAGAACGAATGCATAGAAAAGTTAAAGCGACAAAAGATGTTTTTGTCTTTCCAAAGAACGCCAAACTAGCCTGCCTGCAGGGCATCACGCATTTTTAGTACTTCCTGTTCCCCTGGTCCGTCACGCGCAGCCGACTGCGTGCGCGCAGTGCTGACAGATGCAGCAAGCGCTGGCGAAGTGCGTACCTTTACTAGAGCTGGTCGAGTTTTTTCTCGAAGTTTCTTCAGCTGACGATGAAATCAACCCCGACATAAAGAGACGCTCATGCAACAGCTGAAAAATGGGCGAGACTACGTAGCGGAAGATGCGGAAGGCATAAGGTGAGACGGGCCGTGGAAACTCAGGCTGCTCCATATGCAAGAAGGGAGACGCGTGCGCGGAAACGCAAGAAGTCGTCGGTAGTTTGCGTCGAGTATGGTGTCGCTTCCGATGCGAGACCAACCGAGAATTTCGTGAAACTCGTACTACTCCCGCTTTTTTATTCATGTCAGATGCGGAAAGTTCCGATAGGCCCCACGTTTCGACGTTTCGAAACCAGGACACAACTGACTACCAAACAGCATGGGTGCTGACGGTTCCGTCTATTATACGGTCGTCCCGCGGTGGTTCCCGCTATAACTGCCAAAATTTCGAAGAATGTTTTCGCCTTTCCTAGAAGGAAGGGCGTGACACCACAGAATGATGGAACGTTCCACGTGACACCACAGAATGTATGGAACGACGTTCAACGTATCTAAACTTTCCAATTTCAAGTTGACGTAGCAAAAGATATGTTTATCTATATTTCGCCGATGTAGCCGCTACTGTGCGGAAAATTGTTCCCCGTATTTGTACCTATTATGTGGAACATTTTTCCATACACCTGTAACTGGAACTGTGATAAAGCATGTAGAACTATGTCTCACAGAAAAATAACGGCGGCGCAGTTTCTTGCGTGTTCATGTCATGTGTCCCGTGAGAACTGTCTGCACGCCAATCATCGCGCAAATCACTGTATGCACGCCAATCACTTAGTCCCTAAAAACATCACGTACTGAACGCAACTAGGGACTCGCACCACCGATACACAAGTTTCAGTCATTATCGTTGCTTTTTTAATTGTTTTACAGGATGTCATTGCATGCGATACACTTTGCCTTCCTAGGCAAACTACATACGTAGAATAAGAAAAATTGTGGATATAATTTCATTATTTGGCACCGAACGTCCGTTTAAGCTGTTTGTAACAAAACTGTCATATTTCGCCCCGAGGTGTTGCGCTGATTTCGAAAGTATTTACCTCACATGCAAATGTTTGAACTAAACCTATATTGTGTTGTTTTTTTTCT
>NC_051162.1:111151119-111199767 GCF_013339745.2 Dermacentor silvarum | reverse complement strand
CATTTTCGAGCTAAGGAGGTAGCCGGCGGCCTTACTTGTGCGTCAACATCTCCTCATATCATATCAATAAAAAAAGGGCTCCATCAAACACTCAACCTTCAGATTTTGAACACCGCGCTTTACAACCTCAATCGCCGCAGGCTTTGGCTATGGTAACGTACAGTTTCTTTCGAATTGAGCAACGAGAGTTCAAGAAATAAGAAGTGGTTCAGTATGTTCATTACGACAGCGCTGAAAAACAGTGCTGATTAGAATCACAAATCCAGGCGAGAGTGGGAGCTTACCTAGGAAGGTACTACAGAAGAAATGAAAGAATACTGCAAGATATGTGCATTTCATATCCCGAATCCATCGACATCATATCACCACTCGAGGCTCATGGAGCAAGGCCGTAAATTATACGCCTAATTATGTGCCGTAAAGGCAGCAACTGTTGCTATCGCCTCCTTTCTTGTGAACGGGCTAGGGGCAGTTATTTCCTTTATTTGGGACAGAGCATACAAACAGATTCCTAAAGATTTCCTGTGCTGTGCCTGGAACAACAAAACTGTAACTCTATAGAACTCTCCTGCTGACACCAGTTTTGCTGCAGAGTAATAATTTTTGATAAGTCAGTATTACTGCTAAGTACGACTAGAAAGCCACATACATCTGCTCGACGCATGAGGCACTCTCCTGATATTCGAACGCATCGAGAACATCTGCCTGTAGTATATTACGAGACAAAATACTTCATTTTTCTTGACTAGCTTGACTGTCAGAAATGCCCGACCTGAAGTTTTCTGGAGTGATGAATGCACTGCTGCCACAAAGCGGATAAATGTCCGAGCGAACACAATGTCGCGTACATTTCCCCCGCGGGTAAGCGTGTTAACGTTCCCCCCTATAATTAGGGCCTGATGACTTCGTCACAGGGAGGGAATCAGCGAAGGCAGCGATGCTACTAGAAGATGATCGGGATCGTTAATTTCGGGGAATTTTCTCGGCCGCGTTGATGCCTTCATTTGCAATGGTGTCGCGGTGCTGGGGCTCCACGACAATGCTTCCACCGATGAGGTAGCCTAGAAGCACCATTAAGTTATTGGCCCAACGCATGGCTACCGCCTCGTGCTTCCGACTAGAGTGGGTCGATATTAGGACTACCGGGCAGAATAGAGAAATTGGTGGGGGGAGGGGGGGGGGGGGGACGTGTAGAGGGTCCTAGTGGCTCCGAGTACTAATGAAAGGTGGAAATGATAACGCACTAAACAGCACTGGCAGATTTGCAAACATTCAGCGTATGTTACGCGCCATGCGGAGTGGTTGGATATAACTAACCGCTGTGCGCCATTTACTTAGAACAGAAGGTAAGTTACAGTCTGCTGGTCCCCTTAAACAAGCTTCCTGGGAAAAACAACCTTTACTCTAATATTGTTACTCCTCATGAGATACGAAATAGTCATTTTCAAATAAACTTGTATGTTAGCGAGCCTACCGCATTTTATAGCCACTCTACATATGTATACCGATGTTTTGTTGGATTTAAATTTGTGTATCAGTAAATCTGATACCGCGGCCGCTGCTTTTTCCGCGTTTATACGCCAGCATGTCTGAAACAACTCGCACAGTTTTTCAAGCGATAGCGTTCTTCTGTTATTTATTTATTTATTTATTTATTTATTTATTTATTTATTTATTTATTTATTTATTTATTTATTTATTTATTTATTATTTATTTATTTATTTATTTATTTATTTATTTATTTATTTATTTATTTATTTATTTATTTATTATTTATTTATTATTTATTTATTTATTTATTTATTTATTTATTTATTTATTATTTATTTATTTATTTATTTATTTATTTGCAGCTTTGTATGGTTTGACTATGTCGCACAATAAACAGCAACCCAAGTTGCCTGCTATAGCTTGTTTCACTAGATATGCGGTGGCTGCTGTGCTGCAGAGCGGATGTGTACCACTCAGTGCCTGCCCCAGGAGACACTTTCGGCACTGCATATGGGATATCTGCACGTGCCGATTCATGGTCAATCCACAACGATAGATCTGTAAAGGTCACACAAGGGGTAGGTAGCCGTAAATATAATTAAGTGATGACGCCCCATCCGCAACAGGCACCTCCACGTCAAACGCGGCCGCTTGATTGATACCCATTGAAAAGAAGTTGCAGCCAGGATAGTACTGGTATTGTGCGTGTTACTACGGGAGATTCTACTGGGGTGTATTGATAAAGATAAGGCATGCTGTGTCGTGGTAATATTCGGCATCGTAATTGGCAGGGAGAATCATATATGGCACAGAAATATTACGTAGGCTACACAAAGAAGGCTATCGCTGACTTTGATAATCTTCGATGGTGGCGGGTACAATTTCTTCTTGGCTCTCTTCGCAACAGTTTCGTTGCAAATAAATATTGCTTCAATGATCTGATTCATCGGGCAAGTCACGGTCTTGTCTCGACAGATGACAGGTTGTTCCCTACAGTGGACAAACTTCTGCAAATTCTGGAGGTTCTTGGAGCGAGTTAATCGCTCTGTAGAACCCTATATGCAAGGTAGCCACATCAGTGGTTTCTTTGTATATGAAACTCCATACTTAGATTGATGCAAGGCATAGTAAACCGCTAATTCCGGAACCGCCCCAACAACCTATCGCATACCAGCAAAAAGATGTGCTCATTCAGCCACCACACATGATAACATAGTGGTTGTGCCAACTCTGGCCAGCATTGCAGATAGCCTACGCTTACAGTTAAAAAATACAACTTCGAGCTTAAGCAATGCAACGCATCTGGAACTGTCCGGGATACGTCTATATGACACGAAGCCACTGCGCGTCGATAATAAACTTTCGTAAAGCTTCTAAAACAAATTTCAGGTATAGAAAATTTGAAGGGCCTTTTTCTTCATTCTTTGTTGATTCAGCAGCATGCCGCCTCTTGAGGGAATGCAAATCTAGATAATTACACTGTTAACGCTTATTGTTAGGGGAACTAGAATAGCTCTTCGTAACGGCGCTGCAGTAAAACAAACGCGAGAGCAGCAGGTGTGCCTTTCAGGCAAGATGACGTTGCAAATCCCCCGCAACTAGACAAATCAGCCGAACGAAAGTTAAGGCACGTGTCACTTGAGTAGAACGAATGCGTAGAACGAATGCATAGAAAAGTTAAAGCGACAAAAGATGTTTTTGTCTTTCCAAAGAACGCCAAACTAGCCTGCCTGCAGGGCATCACGCATTTTTAGTACTTCCTGTTCCCCTGGTCCGTCACGCGCAGCCGACTGTGTGCGCGCGGTGCTGACAGATGCAGCAAGCGCTGGCGAAGTGCGTACCTTTACTAGAGCTGGTCGAGTTTTTCTCCAAGTTTCTTCAGCTGACGATGAAATCAACCCCGACATAAAGAGACGCTCATGCAACAGCTGAAAATGGGCGAGACTACGCAGCGGAAGATGCGGAAGGCATAAGGTGAGACGGGCCGTGGAAACGCAGGCTGCTCCATATGCAAGAAGGGAGACGCGTGCGCGGAAACGCAAGAAGTCGTCGGTAGTTTGCGTCGAGTATGGTGTCGCTTCCGATGCGAGACCAACCGAGAATTTCGTGAAACTCGTACTACTCCCGCTTTTTTATTCGTGTCAGATGCGGAAAGTTCCGATAGGCCCCACGTTTCGACGTTTCGAAACCAGGACACAACTGACTACCAAACAGCATGGGTGCTGACGGTTCCGTCTATTATACGCTCGTCCCGCGGTGGTTCCAGCTATAACTGCCAAAATTTCGAAGAATGTTTTCGCCTTTCCTAGAAAGAAGGGCGTGACACCACAGAATGATGGAACGTTCCACGTGACACCACAGAATGTATGGAACGACGTTCAACGTATCTAAACTTTCCAATTTCAAGTTGACGTAGCAAAAGATATGTTTATCTATATTTCGCCGACGTAGCCGCTACTGTGCGGAAAATTGTTCCCCGTATTTGTACCTATTATGTGGAACATTTTTCCATACACCTGTAACTGGAACTGTGATAAAGCATGTGGAACTATGTCTCACAGAAAAATAACGCGGCGCAGTTTCTTGCGTGCTCATGTCATGTGTCCCGTGAGAACTGTCTGCACGCCAATCATCGCGCCAATCACTGTCTGCACGCCAATCACTTAGTCCCTAAAAATATCACGTACTGAATGCAACTAGGGACTCGCACCACCGATACACAAGTTTCAGTCATTATCGTTGCTACTTTAATTGTTTTACAGGATGTCATTGCATGCGATACACTTTGCCTTCCTAGGCAAACTGCATACGTAGAATAAGAAAAATTGTGGATATAATTTCATTATTTGGCACCGAACGTCCGTTTAAGCTGTTTGTAACAAAACTGTCATATTTCGCCCCGAGGTGTTGCGCTGATTTCGAAAGTATTTACCTCACATGCAAATGTTTGAACTAAACCTATATTGTGTGTTTTTTTTTCTTTATTCAAAAATATATGCCAAAAATGATGTAATAAAAAGTAGGTGTGCTGGCTGCAAGATTATGTAAGGCAACATTCATCGAAACCGTTGATACTTGACGCGTTTCGCGTCAAACTCATCGGTGTGCCAAAAGCATCACGATATCTTTTTTGCGGAAGAAGAGGATGAAGACCAAATTAGTTTAATTTTTTCAGTATTGTTCGCACTGTCCTCTGCAACGCATTCACCCGCTTTACGAAAATTGTGTCCTCATAACTAGCCATAGAATTCTTTTTAGGCGATCACTTTTAGATATAGTGCTTTACAGGGCATAAAGGCTATGCCGAAGCACAAAGTCTATATGCATCATGCTAGTTTACCAACTGAAGTGATTGCTGTGTTTAGCAACGCCACCGGCTTCATACAGGAGCCTAACGTACACATGGCATAGTTATTTAACTCGACTTGAAATACGTGAGAACGATGCGGGTGGCCGACGCAAATATTTTATAACAATTGGCGCTCAGATGTTCCGGGGCTGCATTAGGTTGGCCGTACACGAGCCTTTTTATATTTTTATTTTATTTAGAAATACCTCACAGGCCACCAGAGAGGCATTGAGTGATAGGAGCATGTATTATAGTTGTATTACACTTGAAGACAATTCCGCTACAGAACATCGGCAAGAAACAAACAGTCACGCAACTATGTTTTAGTTCTTACGCCAAAGGATCAGATAGTAAAAATATCTTACAATTCACGCTGGCAATTCACAGAAGCAACTGCTATTCAACGAGTAAAAATCAATACAGCCGGACCAGTTCACAACACACACACACACACACCACGGCTGATTATTAATGAAAAATTAAGTTATGGGGTTTTACGGTGCCAAAATGACGATCTGATTATGAGGCACGCCGTATTGGCGCACTCCGGAATAATTTGTACCACCTGGGGTTCTTTAACGTGCACCTAAATCGAAGTACACGGGTGATTTCTTATTTTTCCCCCATCGAAATGCGGCTGCCGTGGCCGATATTTGATCCCGCGACCTCGTACTGTAGCAGCCCAACACCATAGCCACTAAGTAACCACGGCGGGTACGCGGCTGATTATGCACGTCACGTAGAAGAAGAAGAAGAAGAAGAAGAAAACGTTTATTGATCAAAAGCATTTCGGTGGAATGATCGGAGCCCCTTTAGTCCAGGGCCCCACTGGCCTCGGCCGCCCGCTTGACCTGTTCTATGAAGGACTGTTGTCCCATCAGGTCTGAGCTGGTTAGCTGTGCCTCCCATTGCTCCATTGTGTGGCGGACCTCTCCACTCAGTGGAGAGGAAGCCGCCAGCTGGCGCAAAATTCAGACCGGGGTATACCCCCACCTTAAATTACAGAATGCCATGTTCCCCACTCGCTACAGGGTCGACTGTCCGTGGTGCGGCGGCATACCAACACTACAACACGTCGCGTAAGTTTGCGCAGCCAAGAGAAATTTCCGCATACTGTAGTTACCACTGCACGAAAAAAGGCTACACAATGGTTCTTCAACGACCTCGTATGAACTGACATCCCCTAAATTTCACAAAGAACGAGCTAAAAACATCGCCAAATCTTTCCGCAGCACGCGACGGCAGCACAGTCAAGCAGCAGCCGCGCCGTCTCGTACAAGCCAGAGAGGAGGAAAGGCTCGCCGCGCGCACTTTCTTTCTCGGCCGATGACGAGGTCTACAGACAAGAGTACCACTGCTAATCGAAAGGCCATTTCGGTTACTTCAAATATTTGCTGACCTTGTCATTACGCCTAATTACGCGTCTTAACACCGAGATAAGTGGTGAAACCTGTGAAACCACTTTAGAGCCCGCTGTGGCTCCCAGAAAAAAGAAGATTTGCGATAAGGTTTGAGCCGAGCGGCTCATTACTCTAATTGACACGCTTAACTGATCTGGTAATACGAAGCTCGCTTCTCTAATCTTTCCCAAACTAAAGAAGCGGCAGACAAAGGCCCTAGAAAAAGACCGGGTCTCATAGTTAACTGTCGAAGCCATGTTATGATGGCTAAGTAACGACACGCATGCGCTGTTACATTTACATTACGTTATTGTACATTTTAAGGAAATGTCCGGAACAAGACAAGCCCCATTTTCGAAACGGTGGCTCTCGTCAGATTCGCATTATGTGCCTGATAATCAGATTGTGGTTTTGGTGCCTGAAGCTTAGAGTTTTTTTTTTTTTTTTTTTTTTTTTGCACTATATGTTCCGCGACCAGTGTTGAACACCAAGTCTCCAGCTATACTTGTGAACATCAGTCTCGTCTACACTCATGCCTGTTTCTTAAGCTGCAGAGACTAATTGTTTCATTAGTATTGTGAACAACCTCTACTGTGTTAATCTGAGTTGGTTTATGGATAGTTATATAGAGGGTTATATCTAAGGAGCATAAATTCTGTAAAACTAAAGCATGGCATCGACACCTCCGGCGAGGAGCGACAAACATTAAGGGAACCGTTCAGTGCAGCCATGAAAATGCTCTCGGAAGAAAACATGTCAACACCGAAATCCGATCACCACCTAAAAGCCCACATAAAAACGTCTTATTAGCACATCGTAGTGTATGATCCGTAATGCCTCTTCAGCCGCTCATATCGAGACATGGCTTTACCCCGGACGATCAGACCGTTCAGTGGTGGTGCTAACCACTTCATGCTATGGGCGCTACGAAACGTGTGCGACACATGGTGGAGGCGCACGCAAATAAATAGAGCACAATATCAGACATGCGAGCTATATCCATGAGAGAACAGTTTGCGGTTTCTGGGGAACGGCAATCGCAATGGCATCGGCGGTTTCGGGAAATGACTAATTGTTTACTACAGTGCCGCAAGAATGGAGACGAATTACAGCAAATGATTGAGGACCTTAATCGAGAAAGTGTAAAAATTGGGTTGAAGATGAATATGCACAAGACAAAAATAATAGCCTGGCAAGGGAACAAGAATTCAGGATCGCCAGTCAGCCTCTAGAGTCTCTAAAGGAGTACGTTTATCTAGGTCAATTACTCACAGGGGACCCTGATCACGAGAAAAAAATTTACAGAAGAATAAAATTGGGTTGGAGTGCATACGGCAGGCATTGCCAAATCCTCGCTGGGAGATTACCACTGTCGTTGAAAAGAAAAGTGTACAATCATTGCATTCTACCGGTGCTAACATATGGGGCAGAAACTTGGAGGTTAACAAAGAAGCTCGAGAACAAGTTAAGCACCGCACAAAGAGCGATTGAACGAAAAATCTTAGGACTAACGTTAAGAGACAGGAAGAGAGCGGTGTAGATCAGAGAACAAACGGGAACAGCCGATATTCTAGTTGACATTAAGCGGAAGAAATGGAGCTGGGCAGGCCATGTAATGCGTAGGATGGATAACCGGTGGACCATTAGGGCTACAGAATAGATACCAAAAGAAGGGAAGCGCAGTCGAGGTCGGCATAAAACCAGATGGGATGACGAAGTTAGAAAATTTGCAGGCGCAAGTTGGAATACGCTAGCGCAAGATAGGGGTAATTGGAGATCGCAGGGAGAGGCCTTCGTCCTGCAGTGAACATAAAATGTAGGCTGATGATGATGATGATGATGATGATGATGATGATGATGATGATGATGATGATGATGATGATGATGATGATGATGATGATGATGATGATGATGAAACTGCTGTAAAGATTCTCTTACTGACTAAATGAACAAGCACGTAGTCACACGCGCACAGGCAAACACGGACACTTCTCACTTGATGGCCGCGGAAGCTCGCTGTCAGAACACTGGCGTGATGAAGCTCGGCAGCAACGGTGAGTGAATTCCCCTTCGTGCCGCCTCAAACTTCAAAGTGAACTAGGCACGTAGCAACACTGCCCAAACGAAGCGCCATCAGATATATCAAGTCGGCTAGACTTCGAAGCCACCGCACATCGCCTCCTTTAGCACGAGCGCGGCCGCACTCATAAGCCGCAGCTGGAGCAGAAGCGGACATGCGCACTAACCTGCCCATTTCCCCCTACTAGCCTGTGCACATCTGCGCCCCCCCCCCTGCCTCTTGTGTGCGCGAGAAGACAACGTCGAATAAAGCCACCATACTTCTCGGCTCACTCTCACAAGCGCGAGCTAGTTTGCTCGCGCTGCGCACAGCCCCACGCTGCATACTCCTGTGTAGCCACGGGGCTCAAATGCCCCACTTGCATTGGGTCCCATGATGCTACCTCAAAGGACTGCAGATGTCTTGAAGCAGATGGCAAGAGACCGTTCGTCTCGTCGGGAAGTTGTTGCGGCGATTAGAAAGCGACGCTCCCGACGCCGTCGGACTACAAAGAACGAAGATTCCTCTATGAAGAGCGCGGCACATCCGACAACTCCTCCTCTTCCTCTGCCCCCTAGGCCCTGCGGAGTCGAGTCTAACTCTGACAAGGTCGTGCCGGAGAACACCAATACTGAAGCCTGGCCAGCGCTACCAAAGTTACAGCCGCCGCCACAGCAGAACCCACAACCGAAGCCACAGCGAATACCCCAGCTGAAGCCACAGCCGATGCCGCAGCCGACGCCACAGCCGACGCTACAGTTGAAGCCACAGCCGTTGCCACAGCCGATGCCACAGCCGATGCCACAGCCGGCACCACAGTCACATAAAAGGATACAGTGCACCGCGGTAGAGTCCACAATGCCGACTCCCGATAAATTGCCCGAAGAAGACTGGCAAGTGGTTGTGATGCTTCGGTCCCTTGTAAATACCATTCGTATACTCTTAAGCAAGCTGCATACTCCGTCAGCGCGAAGTGCAGTGCAAGTACTGAATGCTCTTAATCCAGTGCTTGCAAGTCTCAAGTAAGACCCATGGCTCACCCGCAGCCTCCTATTCACGCAACGACCACTGGCCCTTGGTTCATGTCAGATGTCTACAACGCACATCACCAGCTATGGGACTTGACTTCGGTGTCATGGTGCTTCGCTGCACACACAATGCTCACTCTCTTCCTCTTCTTATCCCCCCTCTCCCTTACCCCTTGTGTAGGGTAGCAAACCGGATGTTCGTCTGGTTGACCTCCCTGCCTTTCCTCTCTTCACTTTCTCTCTCTCTCTCTCTCTCACACAAGCTTTCGCTCGCACCTACAGCATACGGCACGCGGCCGCGAAGTTATCGCACTTAAGACTTTACACGGAATGTCACCGGCGACGCCGACGGCGGAAATTCGACTTGAGTGTCCATATGATTGCTATCTCAAATAAGAAAGGTGACTACAGCTGTGTCAGCACTGCGTTTACCACTGTATCAAACAAATAATTTAAATATCTCTGTCAGCAGCTACGTGATGCGCATATGTAAAAGCACTGATGGGCAGGCGCTCTGATGGTACTTCTTTTTTGTTGCGTAATTGTCTGTCTGGGAAGACCAGCGTTTCCTCTGGCCTGATCCTTTATTTGTGAATTCTAACAGCGGAGCTGTTTAAGCCGACCGTCATTCTGTGCGTCGCGAACAGAAATTGGCGGCCGATCCTGGCGGTAGCTCAGACAGGGTCCAAGCGCAATGGCACATACCCCTGTCAACTAGCGAAGGTGTTTAATCCTAACCCAAATACATGGCCAATACCTTGCGATAGGCAATCAATAGCCAATCAATATCTAATCAATAATCAATCAATAATCAATAAATTTTGGAAAATGGTGTGGATGACTTGGTAGTGCTTAGCCTAGCCCAAATACGTGAATAGCCAATCGACAGCCAATTAATAGGTAATCAATAATCGATCAATAAATCCCTGAAAATGCTTGAGATGATTTGGTAGTGCTAGGTGCCGATCAGCTTCGCTGTTTCTTTAGCCTTGCGCCACTAGTGCAAGCTACGCATTTTTTTTTTCTTCAAAGCGCTGTAACTATCTATGACAACACCGCATCCTCACCAATCTAGTCATGCCAGCGTCACAGCCGAGTAGTCACCATTGTTCTTACCATGGTCTCTGTCACCGCTGTCAACGACCCGCAGTTTCAAGCGATGCCGGGCGCTTTTCTCTGAGTCACTCTTTACTATTTCCTTTGGCGTGGTCGATCACCTCTATGTTCCCAAGATAACAATTAACGCTCGTCTCAGACACGAAAGAACTCTGGCACACGAAGAAGGGTTTTTTGCAATAGTCAATCTTTCCTTCATAACATTTTTCTCGGCTTAGGAAAGTTCCCTGACTTGATTGCCCTCGGGATACTGATCGCGCCGCGTTCAAGGAGTGAGATCTGAACCGGTTCTTCAGTGAGGACCAAATTCCGGCACGCTTCTTCTTTCAAGCTTGAAAGCTTTCTTGCAATTGTCGATTCTGACGCAAGCTGACTGCTTGAGCACAGACGTAAATCCAAGAGCGTAACTACGTCAATACCAGTACTTTCCGAATCGGGAAACTTCGATTTCGCTTCGACAGTCCGAATGTCTTATTGCGTGAGATTGCCTCAATGACCCACACAATAAGTTTCCACATAGCTTGGGTATATGTATAGTTCGAACAAATGGGATAGAAACAGTGGATATAATTATTCTCAACGATCGCCACCAAAGGAAACTTAATCCGACAGTAAAGGGCAGGGAACTCGTGGAGGTGGTGGTGTCATTTTTTTTTTTTTTTTTTTTTTTTTGCTGATATAACACTTCGGAACTCAGAGTGATTTGAGTACAAGCCGTAGATAAATGTTACTGTTTTCCAAAAACAGCGACAAATGCACGGAAGCCTATAGATCTTGCTCGGGTAGAGCTGGAGGATTCAGAAATATATTTTTTTCTTCGTTTGAACACCGATAACCATAGAGACTGCTGCACAGAATCTGAACAAGATCGGTTTTTGCTCCACGCTGAGCTTTCAGTTCTGGGCATGTTTGTTCTTCATTTTGTAGACACAGCAACTAACTGAGACAGAGAGGGGAAAAAAACATTTTAATCAGCATAAGGATGGCTTAATTTGCAGGAGTGGTTCCCCCTTCACAGGAGACCATGCGCCGTCTTGGCTACGACCGCCCTCTCAATCAACACGATCTGGTCCGAGAGGCGGGAGCTGGACAACAGCGTCTCCCGGGGATGGTGAGGTAGGCGGTAGAGGAGGCAATGACAATGTGTTGACAATGTGTTGGACGGTTCCTAACTGTTCGCAGTATTGACATTGTTCGGCATATTGAGTTGGGAACAGGAGATGTAGCCTAGTTGAGAGGGGGAACGTGTCAGATTGCAACAATCTGAGTGTCGTGTCTTGCCTCTTCGGGAGCTGTGGGTGTGGTAGTGTTCTGCGATTGAGTTTGTAGTGTTGAGTGATTTCCTGGTATGTTGTCACTGGAATGAGCTCTTCCGTGTCCTTCTTGGCCTGGTCGATAAGTTCCCGAACGGCACGGAGCACATGTGACACCGCCGATTCTTGTATGAAACGAAGAAAGGACTTTGGCCAACTGGAGAGAAGAGTACTTCAGCAAGCGTGTATGCGAAATTGACCATTTTGCATAGGGGCACAAGCGCGTTCTCGCCGACTAAAGTCCCTAGATATTTTTTGTTTGCTTTTTTAGCGGAAAATCTAGGGACTTTAACGCCGACGATTCAGCTGTGGAGGAAGATGACGACGAACGTGCGAGCCGTGGCACGAGTGCGTTCGCGCAAGACCTGAGCTTTTGCTGACGCACACGAAAAATCCACGGAACGCTAGCGATAAACAGCTTCACTGTAAACATTATGCAGATCCAACACACATGTTATACTCTAAGTGAAAAGAAGGTTTAGAGAAGAGGTCAATTAAATCATGCACAACTAACGGCCGTGTTCACTTTCATTTTATGCAGCGTGAGACCTCATGTAATATTTTGCTTATAAACCGCAAACGTCATAATAATAATATCGTGAGAGAGAGAGAGAGAAAGGAGAGGAAAGGCAGGGAGGTCAACCAGACGAGCGTCCGGTTTGCTACCCTGCACTAAAGGTAAGGGAAAGGAGGAATAGAAAGTGCAATACATGGGGAGAGTGAGTACTGAGTACACGTGGGGACAAAGCACAGGGACACTATAATCGGCCTCTTAAACCGGTGCACTTCAAGTTGTGTACTAGTGCCTGAATCGCTGTTTGTGCCAGTGACGGGTGTGGCCACGATCCGAATATCTTTGACTCAGAGAACAGTCTGCAGTCCAGTCGGTTTAAAGTTGTGCTGAGAGAAAGGCGGTGTACGTCGTAGCAAGAACAGGGACGCTATAACGTAAAATGATTCCAAACTGTTTTAATTCCAATTTCTTAAATCAGCATCCACGATTGGTCAAAACATTTTCGGGCCACTCCCAACTTCGCCTGGCTGTCACGCCACGTCACGAAAACCGCGATAGCTCCCCATCTGATATAACGTGTACACACTGATTATGCATGATTAAACCGCACAAAAAAATAATCATTCCTGATTCGACGCCTTTTCAACATTAACCCTCTGCTATTGGTCCAATGTATTCTGGCTACGCCCACTTCGCCTGTCTGTCACGCGACCTCACAAAACCGCGAAAACTCACCACGTCAAAGTGACGTGTACACGAAAAAAAATGCATTAATATGCCGAACAAAACTGAAAATTTTTCTGAATATCCACAGACGGCCCCGTTCCGAAAGGAATAGAAGATGGCTGCCCGCCGATCGTTCAGGCCCTCGCTACTCGCACCTGCCGGTGAGCACGTATTTATTTGCGCATGATAAACCTTTTTTGCGTGGCAGTAAAACGTTATCGAGCCCTTTCGGCATGCATACGACATCGCTATGCCAACTCTTCCTTGCTGAGGATCCGTTTTAGCGGCAATCTTATCCTTCCGTTGCGGCGGCTTTTACTCCGGCGGCTGCTGCCTATGACACGGCCGCGCGGGCCCTGTCTTGAAAGTGATCTGCGATGTGCGCTGTGTTTTCGCCGCTTAGTTCGCGTTGAAGGTCTCTTCGCAGGCTGTTGCGGCCGCGCTTCCTCACTCCAGCGTTTTCACAGCAAGTTTCATGTTTGTTTGTGCGCGCATGGTTGTTTTTTTAGTTAGTAAGCGAATGTTTACATGTTCATAAGGCCAATAAAGCTGATATCCATACTTCGTATAGCTGTCTACTAATTAGCTATCACAATCGATGATTCGCCATTCGGGCGAAACTGCTGACTTTTTAGCCTCATTTTTACATTTACTGATTTAAATAATTTTTTGTAATTCAATTCAATTCACTTTATTTCACATCCTGTTTTGGCATCCAATTCACTTCATTTGGGACCGACAATATCCGCAGAAAAGTGCGGCTTGACAGAGACCGGTGTTTCCTATGCATCGATCACATGGCCTCACCTTTTTGTTTGTTTGTTTGTTCGTTTGTTTGTTTCTTATTTACGCGCATCTGCATATAAGAAGAAATCGAATATATAAAAAGGACAAGAGTTACAATTGACGACCGGAGAAAAAAGTCCTTCATTTACCTTATAAGCTTTCTTCTGTTGCCAATTATTACTATTGTCCGTGAATATCTAAAATGGAAAAAATCCTTCAAGGGGAAATCATTCAAATCTGTCACCTTTCCTATTTTCAGAAATTCTAGACACATTTCTATCGTGAAACATCGGGTGTATGCGTATTTGATGTGAAGAGCAGGGCTTGAACAATAAATGTGCCAAGCTGCTGCTCCTGGTGCTGTCGCCGCCGCCACCGCTTCAATCTCGACGAAACTCTAATTTTCCGCTTGCTAAACGTCGATACAATAAAACACCACACAGGCACATAAAAACAAGAAATCCAACCGAAAAAGCAAGAACTCTTATGTAAAATTGCTGATAGTTTGTCGTTGTTCTCGGTAGGAGCTTTCACGCGCATTGAATGAAATTTCCCGTCAATAAACTTCTTTGTCTGTTTGTCCTTAATGTGAGACCTTACGCAAGAGCCAACGACAAGCTTTCGCCATTGTTCGCTCTTGACGCGTCTCCTTAATGTCCGTGAAATAAGTTGACCTTCCATTCATAGGAAGTTTTGATTTCGTTTTCAACGAACTTCTAGTTACGTTCAGCTTACTCGCAACGTTCTCTCTCCACAATAGCATCCACTAATTAGTATTTTTTAAGAGAGACTACGGTAATTTTACGAAATTGTAGCTGAGGAGTATAATGAAGTCCTGTCAGCTCAGCTGAGCGCCTAATACTAGCACCATCTTTGAGACGTCCGCCCTTAAATTGTCCTTGGACGTAGATTGGCGCTCTAGTTAGATTTTCCGCAATTTATAAACTATCTTAACGATAAATATATATATATATAGGTGCGCAGTACTTAGTCCAGCACTGCTTACTTGTACTTCTGCATTCTAGACTACTAGATGTCGGGATACCCCCAAACTGAGGAGCCTTAGTGAACTAGTTTCCGCACAGCCCAGCTCATTTAGTGTCATAGTTTTTTTTTTTTGCACATGTTTATTCTCTGGGCACTAATTACCCTCTTCCCACTCTACTTTTACTGTTCTGGGCCATCAGTAACTAGTTTAATCTCTGGACGTCCTGGAGTGCTTCTCGCTGTTTTTGTTTTTTCTTTTATATTGTGCAATATACTTTTCACGGTTGCAGCACTGCTAAGCAAAGCCCTCGTTCAAACTGTCTCTAATATAAAGACTGAGACAGCCTTCTCCTATTTTTTTTAACCAGTTTTCATGCGAATAACACTAAGTGCTAAGGGTTTTTACTAACGGAAAGCGACAGACGAAAAAAAGTCGCAGGCCTGCGCGGCACACGCAGCACAGTCGCAGCATAAGCTGGTGGAGCGGCTCAAGAGTAGCTCCAATTTGGGCACCACGCACAAAAGGGTCTACGCGGCAGTCTGTTCGCCCCGTTTTGGCGAGAACGATTTCAGGCTCACGAGTTCAGACACGGTGCGCGGGTCCTTAGCCATCAACATCTGAAAGGCGTCGTCTATGCCTTTTATGATGTGCTTGGTCCTGTCTCGCTCAGTCATGGAAGGATTCACGCACTAGCACAAGTCAATGACGCCTTCGATATAGCTCGTGAAGCTCTCGCCCTGCTGCTGCGCCCGCCCGCGAAGACGCTGTTCAGCGCGAAGCTTGCGCACTGCGGGGCGACCGAACACTTCCGCGAAGCTCGTCTTGAAAGTAGTCCAAGTGGCGAAGTCCGATTCATGGTTGCGAAACCAGAGGTTCGCGACGTCTGTTAGGTAGAGCAGGACGTTGCGAAGTCTCGTAGCATCGTCCCGCTTGTTGTGCGCGTTCACCCTTTCAAACGACGACAGTCAATCTTCTACGTCATGGTCATTGGTGCCGCTAAAGGAAGCAGGATCGCGCTGGCGCAGCACGCTTGACACGATGACCGACGGAGACTGGGCCGCGCCTTGCTTGGTGGCGTCTTCCGGCATTTTCGGAGCGGCGTTGGGCAACGTGCGGCTTCGGAGCTCCAGGTTTGAAGAGGGTACCCCAGTACCTCCATCACTTTGATAAGGTGATTTAATAACGGAAAGCGACAGGCGAAAAACCAACGCAGCTGCTCCAAGCGAACACCGGTCTCGGCGCCAACAGATCGTGATCACGACCTACTGTACTACTGACCTGACCAGCGAGCAGAACGCCAGCGCGCCTGTTCTAGCTCATATTATTGCGATAGCAATTATATGGACACTTACACCGGATTTCTGCAGTCGGCGTCGCCGTCGCCGTGAGGTTCCGTATAGATAAAATCTTCGCCGCGCGCCGTATGCCCGAGCGGAAGCGTGCGGGGACGCACGCTGTCACGGAGAGCGAACGCACTCAATAGAGAGCTTTAGATTAGGGGGACGCAAGCGTAGGGGCCCGCTAGGCCCTTGGGGCCGCGGTACTGCGCACGCGCAGACCGGTCTGCGCGTGCGCAGTACCGCGGCCCCAAGCGCTAGCGGGCCCCTACGCTTGCGTCCCCCTAACCTAAAGCTCTCTAATCTTCCACGCGCAAGCAAGGAAGCGGGAAGCGAGCGCCGGAGGGAGCGGGGGACGCATTTCTACTCTGCCAACAACCGCGCTCGTCGCTCGCTCGCACCGTCTCTTATCTCCACACGGCTCTGACCTTTATGCGCTGTGCATTCGCGGCTCAGTTTCCGTTGAAGCGATAGACCGCACGTACCTTCGCCCGCTGCGGCGCTTGCTGCCAGCGTTTTGACAGTCGTTGTCTGCAGTCATTCAGTGTGATCTATTCATGTTTGTTTGTGTGCGCTCACACCACAGTTAGTAATAGTTGGGCCACATTTTCCAACGCACGCTACACATGCAATGCTGCCCGGATCGGCAGTGCAGCGCTACAGGTGTGTCCCTTCGCACGCGCTGCCCACGGGAAGCGCTTCTCATCAACACCACCGTTTCACACGCGCCTTCTCGTGGTCATCGAGTCTCTCTTCATGTCGGTCTACTTACGCCGCAGCACACCTGCTTACTTAATCAGCTCATGTTTACTACAATTCACATTGCTACCAAAGCCGCTCACCTTACTTCGTATGACATTGCTGTGTTGCTATCGCATTCATTGCTTCGCCCTTAGGGCGAAACTGTGACATTTTTTTCTGCCACTACGAGCCTTACGGCGCTACTAGTTACCCCATCTGCGCCACACTTTTGCTGTTGTCTGCTCGCGCTAAGCCGCGATGTTTGCGCGGGTATGCACTTTGTTACTTAGAAAAGGAGCAAAAGTACTTTGAGCAAAATTAACAATAATGCCGCACTGCTACGTGACTTTGCGTAAATCACGGCAAGGTAAGACGCCTTACATTGCGCTACCGCTTTACGCACCTGGGTGAAAAAAAAATGTACAAAGGCATGCAGTTTCTAGATAAGGTGAGGATGCCCTAGTGTTATTTGGCGTGCCGAAAATGCAGCCAAACGCCTTAATGTGTTATACTTAGGTGTTCTATGATTAAAGAGACGTGCCCGTACATGTATTATCGCTTAGTGGCATTTCCCGAATACCTTCGCCACCGGTATCAAATTTGCATTGCGAGCATATGCCAGGCAAGGGTTGCACGAAATATTTTTTGCCACAAACATTCGTGCAAATAAGTTGTGCCGCAGAAAAAAAAAACTATTACCGTTGGTGGCTTATCGCGTACGTTTTCATTATTTATTCGTCTCTCTTAACGGCCTGACATCCCCCTGCAGAATCAAGTTCAGATTGAGAGGATATAGCCTTATCTTCTCTTGAGATGGTTTTAGGCCAGAATGTGACGTAAAGACTGAAGGCAAGATATACTGCTTTTGAACTTATAGCCATTGAACCCTAGGTTCCCGTGCGGCGCCTGCCGTTCGCATGTAATCAGCAATAAGGAAGTAGAACGAGGTGCAAGCACGTATATACAGTCGAATTTTATGCAAGAAATAAACGGCCCTCGGTCATATACATTACGCGCGTCGCAAAGCCTGTCACAGAACGACAAGTCATGAATTGGGGCAAACAGAACCACCACTGATCTTCAATGAGAGTTTGAAGATTGCGATGTTCATGGTGCCCAGACTTGCACACTGCACCTTGGAACTTTATTGCAGATTGTAGACTTTCTTGAACAGTACGATGCACCTTAGACACTCTCCGGGACCCAACATATTTGTTAAGTGGTCCCGAACAAATCTAGCAACATGAAAACATTCAGCGCCAGCTTTCTAGTAAGAGCTGCAGAAGATATAGCGATATATTTCAGTGGTGCGTGGAAAGCTTTATAGCTATCGGTCACATGCTCTACCATCTTAGCTGTGACTGTGGGTATCATTGTGACATGAAAAGGTGGGCTGCCGTACCCGAGACAGGAGTACGTTCTCCTATGTATACGTGCATGAGGTAGATGCTAACGCTTCTGTGCTATTGCCGGATTACGAAAGACAAAAAAAAAAGTTGTCGTAGTTTCACCTGAAAGGCGAAGCATCAATTGCGATAGCAATTTGTAGAGAGCTATACGGAGTAATGATAGTAGCGTTATCAGCTGTATAAACTTAGACATACAGCAGTACCGGCAACACGCAGAACTGTTGTCGACGCCGTTTGTGTTTTTCCCGCGTTCGCACTATATACATGCGGCGTTGGTGACTGTTGCCAGAGCCTCTGATATAAATAGGAACTAGGTGCCGCAGCTAAACGTCGCCTCCCCCCCCCCCCCCCCACGGCTATTCGCGCGTCGGAAGAAGGCGTGTTTGCTCTACATATATGGTGGTTGTAAAGGAGGAAAGAGACGCATACTTCTGCAGCCCTTAAGGGAGCACGGCGCAGAACGCGCGTTTGTTCTCCACCGTGGGTTCACTCCACGCAAAAGCGCGCATCCCTCGCCCCCTTTCACTCGCACATACAGCGTTCGGCGGCGCGCGGCGACGGCGAACGTCATACGGAACCTCACGGCGACGGCGACGCCGACGGCAGAAATCTGATTTGGAGTGTCCATATAATTGCTATCGCAATAAACATTTCAACTGCCCTCAAGCGACCGCTGGAAATAGTATTTACACAGGAGGGCTCTACTGAAGAGCGCATAATAAGGTTCGCTAAGCTCGTGCACGGCAAATAAGCCCATTTCTCACTTGCACGGTCAACAAAACAAAGAAAGAAAGTGCGCAACATCAGTTATTTGCTGAATAACCGGTTTTGGTGCAGTTGCTTCTTTTGTAAACAAATGCTTTGAAATGTTGGCTGAAGTGCAGGTAAACATTCTCACTATCACAAACATTACAATAAATCAAAATATGCCTAAATTTCAGCACGTTGCGTGAGTGAAGCACTTGTAAAGCGCGCCCGCGTGTGCTGTAACCATTGCCCGCCAATGCTCGGGAGGGGTAACTCGAGCGAGCCCTTATCGGCGAAGTCTCGAACGAGAATCGGCGCAAGCGGCTCCGTAGAGAGCCGCCAGCTGAGCAGGTCTGTATTCGAGTAGGTCGTGCTCGTGATCTGTGTTCGCGTCCTGCCTCGATGATAACGCCCCTCTATACTGCTTGCTTCCAGTTCGTCTTCATCATTACATATAAAAATGTTCTGGTTGAAGCTTACTGAGAGAGCGCGTGAAATGGGGACTTTTGAATTCCGCTCAGCTTCCTGAAGTGATCGACAATGATCGAGGAAGAGCTGTCCACGAGTGGGCCTACGCTTCCATAAGGGCGTTAGTCATGGTCAACCTATCCTTGACGAATACCAACCACCTTGTCGAAACATTGGCTACATCCTGAAACAGCCGTTGTTTATTTATTTGCCCTATGGCAGCCCTGTTTGGCTATAAACGATGTGTGGAGAAAAAATATTTCGACAGAGACACTTAAAACTGCTTACATGTGGGAACGCGAAAGCATTATAGCCTTTGTACACCTCGGAACGGCATTAACTTGCTCATTTTATACACTCATCCCTGGATGAATTCTTGTGTCTTTTGCATCCCTGTATACACTCATGATATGGCGCCACCTACTCCCCATTGGCTGCGCCGTCACGGGCCCAACTACGCACGTACTAGGCCCCACCTTTCGTTAGCCATGTGGCTGCGACGTCACGTGGGCGATGACGCACGCACTAGGCACACCTTTAGTCATTCAGAACCGTGGGGCCGCCGTGACGTCGGGAAAAAGAGGAAAAGCCGCCATGGGCGTCGGGCAAACATGCTCGGCTCGCAACCTGCATGTAGGGGTTCGATTCCCACCCAGGCCGAAATGTACGAAATTTTCTTTTCAAAGCCATTAATTTACTTCGTTCACAGGAACCTACCCGAGAAATTTGACGTCAATCCGCGCATTTTTTTTTTTTTTTACGTGTTCCTACTCTTCGTGCCGTGTGCCATTTTTGGTACCATATTTCGGTCACGCCGACTACGATGGAATTTCGCGTAATGGCGCGTGTCATGCTTTCGCATTAAAATATTATGAAATTAATAGCTTCGATGCGTACAAAATATTTTACCAGTTTCGTCCTCCGGGCAAAACTGCCAGAACTGCGGGTTTTACTGGACTTTGCGGACGGCATCAAGCTTTGTGCTGGCGGCTTGGTCCGCGTGGTCCATAGACCCGGCAACAAATCATGGTGCTAGAGGAATATCTTCCCGTCCGTGATGATTCCTGCCGCCAAACTGGCCACGCGCCGTACTTGCCTCTACTCTCCCTCTACTCTTTTGCGTCTTCCTTCCCCCAACACCGCTTTGGAAATGCCCACCAGTGCGCGAGACCGTAATGGCGTTTTTCCTACTTTCCACACGACCATTCCCAGCCCATCTGTTTTAGGTGTCTCGATGGCCCAATGAGCATAGCATTCCCAATGCGCCGACTTCGCTTCGTCGCTTTTGCAGCCAAACGCACTGCGAGTCTCTCAAAGCCCCCCCCCCCCCCCCCCCCCCCCCCTAACGCTTCACGCGAGAGTTGCACATGCGTCGTCGAGGGGGATAGCATGATAACGGCCGATGCCAGTTTAGCGCATCGGGCGTCCGTATAATGGCTCTGTCAATACAAAAAGGTGAAATATGGCCAAAAGTCCAATACATAAATTTTAAAAGCATGGCATCAAACAATACAGCTTTTTTTTTTTTTCATTCCAAGCGCAAACGAAAGAAACAAAGATCGTAGAGAGTAACGAGCGTAATGCTAACAATCAGCATTTTTTTTTTTTCAGTGATAGAGACCGATTGCAAGGAACGATTTAAATCGGGTGAAAAGCTCTAAAAATCAATGGAGCGAGGCGAAAACGTCATCTCACGATATTTGTATAAGGATATAAGGGAGGACGGGTGGCGGGAGCGATATTAAAGTTCATAAAGGCGATTAATTGTTTTAGAAACCTGTATATTTGCTGTCAGCGAGGGAGAAAGCTGTATTATGAATTGAATGTGATATTTTTAAAGGGCGAACATACAAACCAAAGTAAGCTATCGCAAACTTACAGATTGCAGGACTCAGGTTCGCCATACCGGCGGCAGAACAGACTAAGGGCTTTTTTTTTTTTTGTATGCCTTCTAACATATTGTTGTCAAGTTCCCTATAAATGTGCCGAACTACCGAATCCACATTCTGGTGTCGGGTAGAATAACAGTTTCTATAACTCGACCATCAACAGGCAATGAATTCAGCCAAGGAAAGCATAGGGGTAATTAGATGAGGTTGAAATTGAATTTTAGAAAATAATGAGGTAAAGGGGCAATGAAAATAGACGAAAAGATAACTCGAGGTGAACCCACAACCTCCGCATTACTCGTGCGTTTCACTAGCAGTTGTGCTACGCTGATGGCCATCGATCTTTCCAGTAACTTGAGTGCTTATGTGTACTATAGCTCTAGCCACGGAGCAAGAATTATTGGGGAGGGGGAACAGCGCTCGCTAGGGCGTCACAATAAAGTGACGGCGTCGCGCACGGCACTGACGCGCACTCTGTCGTCAGTCGGCTCGCCGAGAAATGCGAGACGCGCGCGGCGCCCTCTCCGAAGAGGCTCGAGGTGAAAAATCCATGAAAAATTAGAAAAAATGCGTAACTTACAGAGCAATTACCTGCGTGAGGTATTCTTTAGAACGCCAAATCTATACCGTATGTTGCTTTTTTTTTTGTTTTTTTTAAGCATGACATTGATAAGTTAGGTATGATTTGTTCCAGCGAATTACGGTACTTACCCTCTATGCCATTAGTTCATATTTCGATTGTTCTAACCTCTTCCCCGTCGTGCCTTAGATGATTGAAAGCATCGTTAATTAATCACTATTGCTGGTAACCGCTAACTCCTGCGATAGTATTACTTCAGGTGTCTGACGATCCCTAGGACGCCGGTAAAGAAAAAAAAAAAGTGCGCGGTATGTACTATGCCTACTTCTGTATCCTGTAGGTCAACTTTCAAACATCGATTCGTTTTCTTTGCTGATGCTATCTAATCATATATATACTGCGAGACGGCAGCGAGGATGTCCGGAGCTTCGCGATGCCTCACTTACCACCCTGCTGGTCGAAGTCTATAATATTCCAGCACCAACCTATTGCTAGTCCTCTTGGTGATTGCTTCACAGCTTCCATTCGGAAGTCCTTGTTCCATGCTAATAATATTTTGAGCGTGAACTCAAATGATAATGAACACGCGCAGCCGACACAGACGCACACAAGTGCTGAACTTCCAATGGATTTTTAATGTACGGATGAATTCTATAGAGGAGGTTGGACGACAAAAAATGACGTGTTATTCTCGGTATTCGATGCAATCTTCAACAACAAAAAATAAACAAATAAAAGAATCACGCTCGCAAAAAACTCGCCTCAACCACTCTTCCTAGCACATCCATCATTCATTTGCTAGCCTCGACAGCTTCTTCTGCTCGGATATCTTCTGCCTGTTTCGTGCTTCGCTTGCACAGTGCTGCGTCATACGCACTCCCACGTAGTAGTGAAGAATTTTTGGCTACAGCGTCATTTTTTTGTGTTCGCGGCCTGGAAACGTGATGTCGAAGTTTTGAAGAACTTGGTCGACGGTTCACCCGAGAAAATCACGGATGGAAAGCGCTCGCCTTAGTTGCAACGTGGAAAGCGCGCACAAAATCTGAGAAGCCCGCGAGAGCTGCAATAGAGACGGAAAGCCTGCAGATCGCGAAAGAAACCACGACAGCTTGCATGCCAAAATTGGAAGCTTTTCCTCCCAAGGTCACCTACGCATGCGCTAACACTATAGATGCGAGCGAGTAAACTGCGGCGACATCGGCAGACGCCGTCTGCTTCGGGATTACTACTAGTACCTTGTTTCAAGCGCAGTATGACACATGCAATTAGGACTGTATTTATTAAAAGCTGCTGCTAAAAGGTCTGCCACTTCCATTTATTGACGTTGCAGAATGAAATCTGAGAAAATGTACAATGTATCAGACGATATCGCGATTTTTGTGCGTCGCGTCCATACGAGAACATGTAAACGATGGCAACGCGCCCGATGCGTCATCTGTCGTGCTGCGGACAAAACTGTGACTGGGACTTTATCGGGCCGCCCGCGCGCGCTGTCGCGGCCTAGCAGATTCCGCTCCTCAAATACGTCTTAGCTCCGTGGCTCTAGCCCTGGGAGTGTCAGCTAGCGCCACTCAGGGCCATAGCGGGCGGATGTGGAACTTTTTTTTTTTTTCACTGGCATGGCAGTTAAGCGTTTGAAATTATGTTTGCTTTATCCATTCGTCCATCACGCCTGTCCACATCGTTACACTGACGATTACCTTTGGCGTCATCGACGACACACAGTGATGAATTCTGTCGCAGTCGAGGCACCTCGTTATCCCCAGCATCGCCATCATTCTACTTCGCCATCATTCTACTTCACCAACATTCTACTCAGCCGGTCTCACTCAGACTGAGGCTCACCAGAATTCTACTCAGCCGGGCTCACTTAGACTCGGGCTTATGGTTTGGTCTGAATCTGAGTTAGTCTCAGTGAGCTCACCCATGGGTGAGCTCGACGAGAACAGTACAGAAACCTGAGACGGCATAACGCTCGTACGAAGTGAATGTTCGGTTACGCAGTGGAGCAGCTCCCAAGACGGCATTCGCGATTTGACCTAGAAGTTCCAGCGCACTCTCCCGAAAAAAGCCATGAATGTCACTAACGCGGTAACATGAAGCCTCAAATCAAATGCCAGTATGAAACAGCCATGCTGAGCGATAGACGCTGTCACCCGGAGAAACATGAGGCGCCCGACAGGAAGGTTCTTTGATCTCTGAAAACAACAGCGAAATGGGCTCCGGTATTTCAATTGTACTGGAGGAAAGCGTTTCACGCGTGGCTGTTTCAGAGGCCTCCGTTGCAATAGTAGGGCTGTCCTTGCCAGCAATAAGCCCTGTGTAGGGTGTTTACGTGCTTACGTGCAACTGTCCACGTATCTTACGTAGCCATGAAAGGGCTTTGTTGGGAATGCCGCGTAGTATGACGGGGAATTTCCAAAACGCACTCGTAATGAGAATGTTTCGCTGATTTTCACAAATCCTAAGAAAAGTGAGAGCGAAGCTACGAATTGGTGTAAGTGTGACATATTGAGAAATGACATTTGCTGCCAATATATATTCCGCGCTTCTTTCAATTTGTGTCATCGAAGAGACAACATTGCTACCCGGCTGTAGAGAAGTAAAGAATGAACGGAACGAAAAGGGCATGGGCACAGCTCAACAAATCAAGTCACACAAAGGTAGGATGAGCAGTACATTCTAGTACAAAGCACACAGTCTCGTACTGGTAAACTTATTTTTAGAACAGCTCCTTGGGGGCATTGTCCCACATAGCATTGGTATGCTATGCGGGATAGTGAAAAGGTTAATTACTTTGTGTGCATGCACACCAGCATTTTTCGTGTGATAAAAAATAATGTTGAGAGTAAAGCATTGGTACGCTATGTGGGACAGTGAAAAGGTTAATTACTTTGTGTGCACACCAGCATTCTTCGTGTGATAAAAAAATAATGTTAAGAGATGTCGACAGACTGAATGTGAATCCCCGAGACAGTCTCAGAACTTATTGTTAGATGGTGCCAAATATTGCCTATTAGAATACGAAATTAAAAGCACAATTGCAACCAAATTTCACACTTGCCAAATTGGCTATAAATAAGCACCAAGAATAACTTGTTCTTGGGCTAGTCGGTTGATATTTGATGAAGTCATTATAGCGCAACTAAAAACGAACACAATGAACACAATGCCTAAAACATGAACATACACCTTGAACAATTACACAGCGTACTATAGACTGTAAAAAAATATTTTTAAAGCTTCAGGGCTGGTAATAACCTAACATTTTATTTAAAGCCTTTACGTGGCATAATTGAAGACAAATCGGGCACCTAGTGGTAAGAAACGATGCAAATCCTCGGACATGGCCTTCGAATTTCTCAGCATTCCGCTGGCTTTCGATAAACTGTCTCATGGTTAATTATTGATACAAATTGATGCAATTTTCAGGAATTCATTACTAAATAAATGATTCTTATCATATATATCCTCAAGAAAACAGTATATCGTGATTCATGGATGTCAATCCTGCTCCACATTTGTTGAATTTGTTGTGCCACAAGGTGGCGTATTGGGCCTCTTACTCTTTTTAATTTTTGTTAATGATGTGGTTAAAGATATCACGGTGCCAGTAGGACTCTTCGTAGATGATCTCGTTTTATTTAACCGGATAGAAACACCCGATTATCAGAACCTCTCAAATGTATAATTACAAAAATTAAGCAAAATGGCGCGACAGCTGGCAAATGACTTGGAATACAGATAAAATAGTCTTTATGTCTGTAACTCGAAATAAAGGGCTATTCATTCGCCAGCTCCGTAGAAAGTTCACCGAATAGCCACCGTCTCCCAGCATAAATACTCAGACGTAATAATTACCTCAGATTTACGGTGGAATGCGCACATCGATGTCGACTGCGGAAGGTCTCGCCAAACTTCGGCGAAATTTGCACCGTTCTACACCCGAAATTGAAACCTTAGCCTACAAACCCCTAATTACACCAATCATGGAATATGCTAACATAGTATGGGATCGCCTCACAATAACAAACCACTCCCAAATCTACGGTATCCAGCGACTTGAAGCCAGGTTTATACACAACAAATTTCGCTGTTCTCTTTCCCCGACACAGATTTCTAAAGATAGTTAATTTATCTACTCTGGAATTTCGAATTGAAATCGATAGAGTAAACTTTATTTTTTTCGATTATACATGGTTACGTTTAAATTAACGAGAGTGATTACTTTAGTATTTCTCCAGGTGTCTATATCAGGCAAAGCATGTATGTTGCGCTGTCCGTTTTGTGTAATGATCCTTGTACATCTTGGTGCTCTTGGCCTGTGAATGTATAGCTTACATTTGTGTATTCTAAATGTGTTTCTGTAGTACTGTCGAACTTAGGCAACGTGATGTGATGTACAGGGTCCTGAATATTTCGCAGCGCTTGTTTGAAAAAAGGCTTTGCGCTCCCCACTGCATTGTCCTTGCTCAAATTTTGCAGGGCGATCGCATTTTGGAGTCGTCTTCGTTTATTACAACACTTGGCACAGTTAATTGCCTGGTTTTTAAGAAAAAAAGTGCAAATTTCCCTTCACTTATGGGGAGGCGAGCGGCTGTAGCGACGTCGCTGCAGCCGCTCACGGCAAACCTCCCTGACCAGCTGCTTTCTGCAGCTGCCGGCAGTCGGCGCCACAAGTCTGTCCTAGGGCCGGCTTTGTGGACGCCATTTTTCGCATAGACGAAAGCAGTTTCTTAACCTGTTTGATTACTCAAACAGGCGAGTAATCGTGCCAAGTATTAAACTAAACGTAGTCTACTTTAAAATGCGATCTTTCTGCAAAATTTCAGCAAGAACAGTGCTGCGGTGAACACAAGAACTTTTTTCGAACACGCGCAGCAAAATATTAAGGACCCTGTATGTGCCCCGAGGGCCCACCACATCGCGACGGGAGTCGAGACTTTTGTCTCCCGGTCCCATCGTGGGCGGAGCCACCGACTTTATCTGGGGGAGCCTTCGGCTCCCCTAGATCTCAGTTCCTCAGGACTCAAATAAAGTTCTTGTCATGTCATGTCCTGTTTGTGCGCATGTACGAACTCGGCAAATTAAATATTTGGCCAAAAGAATGAGTCAATTTGATTCTCCTTCCATGTATCCCAGATAAATTGTTATAGTACATACCTGAGGTGTTTTATTTCTGTTTTTCTTTCTTTCTGACAGTTGCTAATTATTTATTTTGTGTATTATGTGCACATCACACTCCCGTACTGGCCCAGCACTGGGCTAACACTATGAATAAATTAAATGAACATGCATGTTCCCCTAAAACATATGGAACGTTCAGTATGCGATATATATGAACGTACATGTATTTATAAGAGACCCCTATGTGTTGATAAATAATTACTTGGTATGATAATTTTGGGTTCTCTCGATAGAAATACCTGACGAAGTCCGACATTTCTACGTTTATCTTAAGTATACCTCAGTTGACAAGATTTGCCCACTTCGGAGCTGTTGCGTACTCATGTGTTCTGGTGAGTTGTCTATTTGAAGAAAGGCCAGAACACCCCAGACTTTTTAACACGCAGGATATTTCGTATCAGGGCTAAATCTGTCCAATTACACGGCACGTCACTGAAATTTCGTGCGAAAATAAAGAAACATTCTACTGAATGGTAGTCAATGAGCAATCGTCGCAGCCGTTCCTCTGTTTAAAAGAATGAAAAGTTTATTAAAACTGTTCAGCAAAATTTGTTGGGAATGTTGGTGCTTTTAAGCCTTAGCAGGACAAATGCGAGCCAATGCAGGCAGACAGTAGATAACAAAGAAAAAAGAAGCTCAGGTTTACTACATTTGCGCTTTTAAAGCTTCTGTGTCTTTTGTGTTTGATGTGCACGTGTTCACTAGCATCGCACTATCTTATTAAGTTTGGAGTAAGGAGATGTTTCCTTTCATCGTGATGAAAGACCTGTGCAAGGAAGCACGGTTGCGTACCCGTCGAATGACTAACACGAGCGCCATCTCTAAACGGCTGTTTCTTGGAGCAGAAGCGTAACTTTCTGTTATCAGTTTAGCTGCGTGGCTGGCTGGTAGACTTGCGCAAATGAAAGGACAAAGGAAACCAAGAATCGGTGCACATTTCCTTTGCGATTATGTTTCTGTTGTGCATCGGCCTCCTACAATGGTTGTCAGTGAGGTTCAGCCCTATAACATGTATACAGCTGCATAAAGGTCTGAAGCTGCCGTCTTGATGCCAAGAATAAATAGATCGCTGTTGGCTCGCCCCCTCATTTGTCGGTATCTGTGACGGTGTACGTGCGTGTGCGTGTGTGTGTGTGCGCGCGCGTGTTTCCTGTGCGCACGCAAACATTCATCGATGACCTAGCTTACTTCCGCCCAATGGGACGCAGCACAAAACAACCCGCTCTGACGGTCGAACGACGCTAAGTGATTGAGGTCCCTTCGCGACGGACCCAGTGTCACAATACTGTTACAGCGACGCTCGTTGAAGAGGGGGGGGATGCGAGGAGGGTCTAGGCGACGGCGCCATGCTCGGCGCAGCTTCGTGTGCTCAGACATGCGCGTATAAGGAAGCTAGAGCGGGCTTAGGTGTGCTTCCGGGTGCAGCGGTCAATCACAGCCTACGCGCGGCCCTGGTAATGGATATGACATCCGCATGGCGGCGTCGCGAGCGCTACAACGCGACAGCCACTCAACAGCCAGTTGAAGGCCAACTGTGCGCGCCGAAAAAAAAAGGAAAAAAGACAAGACAAACAAACACAACGGAAAGCAAAAAAATAAAAACGTATGCTCATTTGTCTTGTGTTTCGGGCCTTCTACCTGCATTTATTCAAATATTCATTGGAGCCCTATCAGAAAAAAAAACCATATGCTCTATCTATAATATTCCCATATGACCTTATGGGGATCCAACATAAACGACAGTCTGTTCCCCTATATCCTCTGCCGCATATATTACATGCATCATATTACATGCGGGAGTATACGAGGTTTTACATGGGATATCCATATGTTCATATAATCACACGGGACATATTACGCCTTATCTATAAGGAAAGGTATAGATCTTTAGGAAGAGCGGCATTCGGCGAAGCAAAACTGGACGACGAGACGAGCAAGGACGAAGCGCTCGTGCTTGTTTATCTCGTCGTTAAGTAGTTCTATTGCTTCCCGCTACCAGTCCACCCAGTAAATTGGCATACCAACTTGCCCAAACCACTTCCCTTGTAAAGAAGGTACATGTTTCTTGTATGAAATCCAGCCAAATCCATTCGTACTATAAGCCCATCATGCATGACCCGTCATACAGAGCTACCGCGTCCACCACGGCCCCTTTGTTTCTATGCAAAAGGACGCTCGCAACGGCGTAGACTTCTCTGACATCCACATGCGAATGGAAGTTCGCCACGTGTCACCGGTTTCCAAATAAAAAAAAAAACATGCGGCGCCATGTTTATTTTTGCAAAGCCGAAGGAGAGAAAGCGAAAATTGGCAGACGCCGCCGTAAAATCTGATTAGGTGCGCATCGGTTCGTTGGATGTTTGTTCCCGCCGACGATGGACTAACTAACATTCTGGGCTATATTTCGCACACGAATGCGCGTATAACAACGAATGATATCTTCTCACTATCCTCGCACACATCAAAGTTAGATATATGAAAAGGTACTAAAGAGACGAAAACATCCCTTTGACGACCGTGGACGGTCGTTTTCAATTAGGGCGTCACTCGATAAGTCGATTAGGGATATCCTCCAAGCGCCGCTTTTCGTCCATGTACAGACACGCGAGTTTTTTTTCTATACACATCATTAAAAACGATTCTACGTACGGTTGCCGTTGCTCCCCTTATTAATCAAATTAAGCACATTGTATGGTCCACCCGGGCACCTACCCACCATGTGCACCTCGCAAGCCTCCCTGTAGAAAGGCCCCACACAACATTCAGTGCAACTGTCTTCGCGCACCGTGCCTGTTACGCACCTGCGGCAAGACCTTCGATTCCTCCAATGTGTGTGAGCCGTACTCAAGTAAACCTCACAATCCTAGGACTTCAGAAAAAGTCAGACTTACCGCCATCTGCACTGAAGCAACTTTGTTTACTCCTCTTGTATGAGAAATACAGCGACTGCACACACGTATATAATGTCGGCTCAACTACACCAAGCAGTTCCGGTGGCGCTGTAGTCATCCCAACAAAGGGAGTAACTCAATGGTTCAAGACTTCCCATATCCCTACGTCTACAGGTGCAGAGCTCACGGCTCTCCGCGGTGCACTTCATGTGATAAATACAGAGAGTCCTGGAAAATGGGCCGTCTTCTTGCGATTCAAGGCCGACCTTACAATGTGTACAATTTTCTCCGACATGGAACTCACGATCAGCTGACGTGGGAAATCGTGGAACTTATCCAACACTTGAGGGGAAAAGGCCGTGATATCTCTTTGCAGTGGATACCAGGCTATTGCGGTATCATTGGAAATGATGACGCAGATAAGGCAGCTCGCACGTCAAACCAAGAAGACCGCTGCGTCCCCATTCCTCTCTCAAGGACCGACGCTGCGAGACAGCTTCGCATTTTAGCACGCACACTCTCGTTAGCTGTGTAGAATACTGCACATACAAGGCGCACCAGATTGCACCAGACAAGGACCCTTCGCTGCAACTCGGACCTCCGACCGGACTGCACCGACGCGAGGCGTCTCTTCTGCGTCGGTTGTGGTTGGGAGTTCCCTTTACGAAAGCTTATTCAGCACTTATTGGAATGGTTGACAGTCCTGCATGTGATGTCTTGCGGATGCGAGAACACTGACCACTTATTGTGCCGCTGTCTTCAGTTTGAAGCATAAAGACAATCTATGATTAACGCATTCAGGAAACTAGATGATCGTCCTCTGAGTGAACAGACTATACTAGAACACCGTCCCCACCGACCATCGGCTCAAAAGACAGTGAAGGCACTTTTGTGCTTTCTGAGAGCGTCTGGTTTGTACGAGCTCCCTTAACTCTGCAGTTCGGTGCGTGCACGTCTTCATACCCACCACCCTCTCTCCCCCTGGATCTTCTTTCTCTTCACCTTCTCCCTTCCCCCAGCCTAGGGTAGCCAACCGGACTCTTGACTGGTTAACATCCCTGCGTTCCTTATATATATATATATATATATATATATATATATATATTGTATGGTCAACAACGTTCAATATAACACTTCGAAGTGGTACCTGCCTAGGTTTTTTTTTCTTTTTTTTAAAGAAGTGCGAAGTTTCCTCTGTGTATATAGGCCTGTTGCCGAAAGTAGGTTCTAAGGCGATGGCACATTGTGGCCGCTTCCGTCGTTTTCTGTACGCCTATAGGTAAGCGACCTTCAAAATCGGTACACATTAATCGCTGGGGAGTGTGATGTGGACATCACCATTGGCGCACACGAAAGCAAAATCGCGCTTTGTTTCTTAAGAAACGCGCGAGTGACAGCGTGGAGTGTTATATTTAACGTTGTGAGTCATGAAATGCGATCTTGCAGCAAAATTTGAGCAATAAGAAAGCAGCGGCAAGCGCAAAACTATTTTTTGAGGGCCGGGGCAGGGCAAAACGAACGCCTCTGCACTCGACCGCATCATCTGGGGAATCTGGGAAGAAGAGTGGCCCTCCGAGTCCACCATGGTTGCATTTAAATGAACAGAAAATGGCAAATATTTGTGCTTTCTCATACTTTGAATAATCAGGTGAACACGAGAAAGTGATCATGTTAGCAAAGTAAAAGCGCAACAGTATGCTTACGGCTTAGTTGTCTTGGGGTTAAGGCTCATTTAAAAGCTTGGCAGCTCTTTGCTCTGTCAGCCCGGAAATTATCTGTGCCAACTACTACTGGGCCGCCGCGTTTCTGTACATACTAAGTCGTTTTTAAACCGAAGCACTCTTTGGCTACTTTGCCAGGTTTGGCGCGGCTGCCGTGCTGCTGGGTGCTGTTGTTGGGTCGGCCGCAATCTCGGCGGATATGTTTCTGGATATATATACTGTTACGACCTGAGCTTATATGTGCGACGAATGATACTACCAGCGAACGGGCTGATATAAGCTTTATATGCTGACCGAGTATACGCACCTCTGTTTTTGTAACAAAAAAAATATTTCCCACACAGAGCTTAAACATATTATAATGTCGGCTCAGAGATATGTCTAAGACGCACCAATCTGTTCATAGATTGTATATTAAACACTTGACTGATTCTTTCATTGTCACTGTTTTATTTATCTATGTATTTCATATACGAGCCCCGGAGTGGTCCCTGTTCTTGGCCAATCCTCCAGAATAGCAATGTCCCACTACGATTTTCACACCAAACCTGAGTATTTAATGTCGACTCAGGGATATCTCTAAAAGCACAGCGATCTATTAATAGTATGATGATTTATGTTTGACGAATACTTTAATTTACCTGATTTTCTTTCATTTAGCCATTCGATATGTGCTACCGGAGGCGTACCCGTTCTCGAGCGTTCCTCTAGAGTACTTATGTCTAACCGTGACACAAGAGAGAGAGAGAGAGAAAAAAAACATTTATTTAGACCATCGAGGTCGTTGATCTTGAGGACGAGTGGGTGGTGTCCTCATTCCAGGACTCCACTGGCCATGGCTGCTCGACGTACTTGCTGGACGAGAGCTTTGTGTCCCGCCAGGGTATCGCCGGTCAGCTGTGCCTCCCACCGCTCAAATGACGTGTTAGGCGTCTTGAAATGTTCAGGTTTGCCCCCGCACCCCCACGAGATGTGAAAGAGTGTAGGGCGTGTGTCGCCGCACAAGGTGCAGATGCCACGATATGTTTGTGGGTATAGTGCTACATAATGCATAAATGTTGCTTGGTGCGTGTCCTGCTTCTCGGTGCACACACATGTCATCGCCTCTCATCCCTCGGCGACCGTCATGCATCGTCTTCGTCCTTGTGACATCACTGCTTATACATCTCACTCTGTTCATCCGCGTGAGTTGGAATTTGTAGTTGAGCACATGTTGTGAGTGATGTATTGCATGAACATGAAAATCAAACTCCATTACCATAAATCTGTGACCTTTGTGGTGGATAAACATAAACATTCCATGACATTACAAGTTGCACAGCCTGAAAGTAAACAAAATTATACTCGTCACAGTTGTTCGCGATGCATTTATTTACCGCTTCTCTAAGGCCTGCGCCCCACTTGTATTCGAACATGCGCGTTGGTTCGGCATTTGTTGTTTTAAGCGAAACATCCTTGCATACCACACCACGATTTCGCATCTGTGAGCATTCTGCAGGATATATTTGCGGTCATAACGCGTATACACGCGTATATACGTACTCTATGGTGACCCACAAAAAGTGTCAGTGTCCGCGCACTTGTTTTGTGCGTAATTAAAAAATAAGACGTCACAAAGCGCGCACATATGATGTCGCCTCATAGCCATCTGTAATGCACCCATAGCTGTTAAGAAATAGGGCATAATATTCAACGCCTTCCGTGAATTTTTTTTAATATTTCGCTGACCTTCATTCTAGGGTCAGTACATATGTGCCACTGCGTATGTGTCTTTTCCTGGCCAATCCCCCCACAATACATATGTTGCACTATGACAAAGGGGGTAGAGAAGCCTTAAATATGCTTACATATTTATACTCTAACATTAGGGGTATATTACATGTACGTACATAACGGTATGTGTCGTTCTTCTTCTGTCTGCATATATACCTCTCCAAACTTTCTCCCCCTGCATGGATGAATATAATGCAATTTATATCTTATTAGTAATAGCTCACATGTAACAACAGAATGTTTTTTCCAATGTTGTATTAGTTATGGTACTCGTTCTTATTGCAAATTGCTGATACGTTTGCAGAAGTGTCACCTTATACTTCTCATACATATGTTTATTTCTTCCTTTCTTTCCTCTATTTTTGAGAAAATGCGACTTCTGCTGTTGCAGCGAGGGAAAGTGCTTAGTCAAGGACGATTACGCCGTCGCTTTGCATTGCCTTGCAGGCAAATCATGTATTTTTTGGCCCAAGTCAATGTATATGAAATGAAAAAACATTGCCGACGTCTCAGTGTGCATCCACCTGAACTACAATGGCTGCAATATTTGGATAGCTTGCGAACACTGTAGTGCATAAACATTGCCTAACGTTAAACTTGATACCGGTGCGGTGCATAAACATTGCGTGAGAATACACGTTGCATTAAATGAACATAAAGACAATTGTACAGATGTCCTTTAGTTAGATGCAGCATGTTAACGACCACTTCGCATTGCTTCTAAGATGCGCGTTGAATGCGTCCTTTAAGAGTGCAATTTTTATTTATTTATTTATTTATTTATTTATTTATTTATTTATTTATTTATTTATTTATTTATTTATTTATTTATTTATTTATTTATTTATTTATTTATTTATTTATTTATTTATTTTCAATACTGCTGCGCTCAGCTGAGAGCATAGCAGGAGGGCAATACAATATATGAAACGTTTACGAAACAATCAAATATGTAAACATATGTAGGAAAAGAGAGATTACAGTAATCCATTACAACACCAAATACTTGTTACATGAATACAGACAGTGAACATCACTCCAGTGTAACTAAGGTTTAACAATACTGATACCAGTAACAATTTCACAAAGTGTGAAAAAAAAAGTATGCCGTCTAGGGGGTTGGGACCATTATAGTTTTTGCTTCCCTCAATTTTATTTGCGAATTAAGAGAACGCTTTTGTGTTTGTGATACATGGGTGCAGTTGCTTCCATTCTCTAATGGCAAGTGGAAAGAAAAATGTTTAAATGTTTCACTACTTTAGGAATATTCAATTAGTTTGTTTGCATGGCTTTTACGTGTAGGTCGAGAGTAGGAAAACGAAGTGTACTTCGACGCGTCTATCTTGAGGTTGTTGTGAAGGATCTGGAATAAAAATTTTAGGCGCTTCTTTCGCTCTTATCTGCTAGCGTTTTTAGATTAGATGCGATAAGAAGGTTAGAGGGTGAATCTGTGCGTCTGTTCCTGTTATGTAGAAATCTTATGGCTTTGCTTGGCACTGCTTCCAGTTTTCTTCAGTTAGTCATTGTATGCGGAAACCAAACCACGTTGGAATATTCTGAAATAGGCCTTATTATTGTCTTATAGGCGAGCAGTTTAATTGGAGTAGGCGCTAGTTTTAGGCATCTTTTAAGAAAAAATAACTTACGTGGTGCTGCTGCGGTAATGCTATCGATGTGCGGGGTCCATTTAAGGTCTGCAGTAAGTGTCACACTTAAATATTTATGTTCGTTTACTTTAGTCAGCACGGTGTCATTGACTGCATAAGCGAAGTTAGAAGGATCTTTTTTTTTGTAGTGATGGCAATTACGGCAGATTTTTTTTGCGTTAATTGTCATTTGGCACAGCTCGCACCACTCAGATATTGTGTTGAGGGATGCACTCAGGGCAAGGTGGTCTGCGTGACTGTTGATTTCCCGCTAAATAACAGATTCGTCGGCAAAAAATGTAATGTTGAAATCGATGTTCGTTGCGATTTCGTTAATATATATTAAGAGCAACAACGGCCCAAGGACTGATCCTTATGGTACACAAGGAGTGATCCTTGTGGTCCTTGTAAATGTAACTTTTTGCACTTTATTTCAAACAACACCTGGTTTATATTTACGCTAGCCTGAGGCCGCAGTACCTTCGATTCCGTGCGGTTTTTTTTTTTTTAACCTATCGCTAACCTTCTCCAACAGCACGCTCTCTCCTCCCGCACTTTATTGCATCCTTTTTTGTTACCATGCAGTAACGATGAAAAATAAGAAACTGTCAATTCTATGAGAAAACTATGAGGTAAGAGTATAACTCTTGACTCGGCGAACTTGGGCCCAGAAAGAGGAGCAACACTCCAATTGACAACGATCGCGGCGAGCGTGCCGTCGTTGTCGGTCGTCCAATCTGAACAGACTGGTGATTCACGGTACACTTATCAAAGGAATACGTTCCAGAGCCACGGCGCTGGCGCAAGCGTACACTGTCAAAAAATGTACAGAGGTATTCGCGTCGCGCGTGCAGCCTCATCCCATAATACGCTCTCAGTATAGAATTTCCATTATAGAATAAGAGCGGTGGAACGGAAAATGTTAGGCCTAACGTTATGGGACAGGATCCAAGAGAGCGGTGTGGATCAGAGAACAAACTGGGATATAGCCGACATTCTAATGGGCATTAAGAGCAAAAAAAGGAGCTGGGCATGCAGGCTATGTAATGCGTAGGATGGATAACCGGTCGACCATTTGAGTTACGGAATGGATACCAAGAGAAGGGAAGCGCAGTCGAGGACGGCAGAAAACTAGGTGGGGTGGTGAGGTTAGGAAACTTGCAGGCGCAAGTTGTAATCAGCCAGCGCAAGACAGGGGCAATTGGATATCGCAGGAAGATCGCCTTCATCCTGCAGTGGACATAAAAATAGGCTGATGACGATGATGATAGAATTGCCGACAACAAGAAATAAGAATGCAGTAGGAGCCCCATGAGTCGAGCTGTAACTTGATTATTTATAGGGATAATTCGCCCCCCCCCCCTCCAAAAAAAAAAGTGGCTCGGCAAAGGGTAAAAGATTGGACACGTGACCTTCGACCATTTGCCAACCTTCAGCAGCATGTTTTCCTGCACCCTATTTAATTTTAAACGTTGCAGCCCTTTTCCTAACCGTTAATCTTGTTCTCAGTTTCACCGAAGAAAAACGTAAAGAAGAAAAGTTTAAATTTAGCGGTACTAGCGCGAAGACAACTTCCTGCTGACGTCATCAAAGTCGTTGCAATGGATAGAGAGCAGACGTACGTCCTCGTATATGTAATTTGAGTGCGCCCCTATAATTCAATAACTCGGCGTGCTACACGAAAGGTTCAACTGCCCTAGCCAGCGTTTCGCTCAATGGATCGCAGAGCTGGAATTGTTTTTCAAGTACCCACTGGACTAATTTACCACGGTTCCTCGAAAATTACTACAATTGAGCATGTGGTTCTAGCTATTAGCGCACCGTACGTATTAAGCGGTGAATGACGAGAAACGCCTAGTTTGTATCCATGAGTAAACGAATATATCGAAATTGTTCGCATTTCTTGAGAGCGAATATTTCGCAATTGATCGCATTTCTTGAGAGCGAAAATCCTCGTTCACACAGCGGAAAAAAAAAAGGCCATTCAAGCTTCCCATTTCGAACTTTCCTTCTCAACCGCGGCAACCGATTTCGTCTGAGCGATATCGCTATTTTCGTTGCACCGTATTTTTCGGCGTGTAGTGCATGTACTGTATGTGATTCAAATGTTAATTTCGGCATGGTGAGGGCTATCGGTGTAGCTTAATTATGCATGATCTAATTGTATATTTATTCGTAACTACGTTAAAAGAATTATACCCCACTGCACCTGCAAGTTGTCTTACAGTGCTAAGCACATGAACAAATCAGCTTCACAATGATCGCTGCTGGCCATGGACCATAATTCGGGCTGCTGCTGGCAGCTTTTGATTAGAAGACACTGACGAGGTGTAGGTCGCATTCGACATACTTGATTCGTTTTTGTGGCGACAGCCTGTCAAGTGAGATTCTTGCGGACGTCGGACTGTTAAAATTTACGTACATGAACATCTTACTGCAGCTACAGATGCGCCGGTCGACGGCTATAACTCTCTACGGAATCACCCAAAGAAACCCACAAATGCTACTTAACTATCCAAAGTGCAAGAGGTATATTCGCCGTCAAGCGCATCATTTTTGTAGTCAAACGAATTGATTTATTCGGCTCTTTCTCCTGCTTTAAAGCAAAAAAAAAAAGAGCTAAAGCCACTTCCACGAAGTAAATTCTGTCGAAACAGCGGAGCTGTGGTTGTCTTCGTTTTGGTAGACTGTTTCTTGGTGTTTTCGTGTGGTTGTATTCGTTTTGGTAGACTGTTGTAAGCTCGGGGTGGGCTTCCCTCCGCTGGCGCTTGTCTTCGGCCTCCTCCTCTCGAAGCTCGGGGTGGGTTTGACGTCATCGCATCCGCTCTCGTGCCAGGTCCCGCTCGCGCTGCCGCTCGCGCCGAGCGGCTTCCATCTTTCGAAACGGCGCGCCGATCAGAAATACCTGCCCTTACAACCATCGCCTCTCCTCCCCGCGCCCTGCACGGCTTCTCATTGGTCGCCTTCTCCCCTCCAGCGCGCCTCTCTCATTGGTCGCCTCCTCTCTCCAGCGTGCCTCTCCTTCCCTCCTAGTAAAGTGACCTGCGTAACACGGTCGGCGGACGGCATAGAGTTGGTATAGACTCGAGAGGAATAGCTGGGCGAAAAAAGCGGGGACCGCATAGGCGCCGCCATGTTGCTACGACTTATTTTTGTAGCACTAAAGCTATTCAAAATAATATGCAAAAGGAAGCACTTATACGTAGCACGTAGGGACGGACAACGGTTGAAGCTCATTCGGTTTATTTTTCACAACGATCGGATGGCTATTTAGAAAATTTTGATGCAAAATTTACGGTGTACTAAAGGCTGCGTTGCTTGCGCGCCTCATCTGAATCGCATCTCGTCGTCTGCGCATGCGCGCCTGCATAAGTTAGCAACATGGCAGCCCCCTAGCGGTTCCAGATTTCAATACATGGGCGCTAGTGGGGAGCTTTTCCTCTAGAGTTGGTTATATTAACTCCATGGCGGACGGCGAAGGGTCGACCAAGAATAGCTGCGCTGTAAAAACTTGCGAGACGCTTAAGCTTCGTCACAAAGAGCACAACGCGATAGCATTCAAAGATCCATGATTGATTCTCACGCTTCCCGGCAACTGCAGCTTATGTAACCGTAATGTTTACCGACAAACGCTGGCGACGAACGCTATGCACGAAGGCGAGCTTTCTGGCTTTTTTTTTTTTTTTTTCGTGCGGATGCGCAGAGGCGAGCGCCACCTGGTGGTGTTCAAAGAACCAAGCGCCGCTGTGTGATTGGTAGAAACTTGGCATTTGAAAATACAGCTTTAATGGCAAGCCACCAAAACAAATTTAGCGCCTTTGTAAGCAAGAATGACGTCACTTCTGTTTTAAACTGAGATGGCATCACATTATTTTTTGATCCGCTGGAAGTGTTTCCTTACACAGGATTACGCATAACTTGAAGAAGGCTGCGTACCGTCACAGCATAAGCATGGTATTTACGGCACCGCAAGAGCTTGCCGGGTTGTTCTCGCGCATTTCACGCGCTGAACGCACCAGCGGCTGTGGAAAAAAAAAGCCAGAAAAGCCGTCTGTATAACTGTGGTGTGGGAGTGGTACATGAGATCCCGCTAACTTGTGGAAAATCCTGCGTAAGGCAGACGCTGCGTAAACGACCGAGCACGGAAGCAGCAGCTGACTATAAAAATAATGAAATGGCCAATTTGCCCGCGCATTGCGCTGCTTGGACTTGTGAGGTGCAATTTTATCTTACCGAGATACTAGGAAGAAGCAGGAACTCATGTGCTCAACAGATTTTTGAGCTGTTTTTTATCAAGGGAAGAGGTAGCGCTTGTGTAAGCGACACCTATATCGCTCTGCAGTGCAGGAATGTTTTTTTTTTTTTCTCATTTTCATCATATTCGTTAGCAAATTCTGTGGGGATGCAGGGAAGGTTGCTATCTATCTTTCGATTCGTATGCGCCTGCGCATTTGGGCTGTCTTTTAATGCTATATATTATACCGCCCAACGTTGCAATAAGCCAGTTGTAGCCTGCGCTCGATCTTTTCGTCTGTCTCTTCTTGTGTGGTGTCCTTTTTCCCTATTTCGCGCTTAGCAATCAGTCATTAGAATGAACCATCCATCAAGTAGCAAGTATCGAAGCTTCCGTACAGAAGCCCATGTGTTATAAGGACATGTCGGTTCATTGGCGGCTCATAGGGCTTAGCGCCATCTGTGTGACGAGGAAGCACTTCCGGCGGAAGGAAAATAATGCGATTCCATATCCGTTTAAAACGGAAGTGACGTCATTCTTGTTTACAAAGGCGCGAAATTTGTTTTGATGGCTTGTCATTAAAGCTGTATCCTCAAATGCCTCGCAATTCGACTCAACGAGCGTTTCGAGCTTTCAGCGCGGAGAGCGATGCAACAAAAGGTCAGCCGCATGGGTGTCGAATCGCACGGCTGCCCGAACATTGTTTCTTTGCAGGCCTTGTAAGAATTCCGCGCCCTTCCACTACTGCAAAGATGGAAGCCAGTGAAGCTGTGACTATGGTGGGTCTGCTATAGTGAATATTGCTATAGTGGATTTATATATCATCATTATTGACTATATTTAGCGTCTTCGGCATGTTCGTCAAAGACCAAGGGCACCGGCGTCTTGTTTTCGCCCGGCGCGATGGCCAAGTAGTGCGTTTGCTGCGCCAAGTCCACCCCATCGTCATAGACCAGCGTATGAGCCACAGCGTTCATAGCCACGGCACACTTCACGGCATCGTCAGGATCCTGACGTTAGGATCCTGGGAGATGTGGTTCAACAAGCGTCTGTCCCATAGCGAGTCCAAAGAGCAACTGCTCATAACAGCACTAGCGCTATCTCTACGTCACGAGACAAAGGGGCACAACGATTGGTGGGACGTGCCACCGCCGAGTACCGCGACACTTGTGAAAGAGGCATCGACGGTGGCTAGGGGTATTACAATGGGCCAATCATCATCCGTTTTGACACCTGTGCTAAGGAACAGCTGGCGAGAAACCGCCACGCACACGGAGCCGAAATTGGTGATCGACTTCAGGCCTATTTATCTACTTCCGTTGCCGGACGCGATCTCCTGGAACCTAGCCAATAAAAGCTTCGCTGTAATATCTGGGTGTAGAATGCTGGTCGCATCGTGAGACGCCAAGCCCACCGGCCAGCGCATCCGCACGAAAACAGCTAACGTAAGCAATTATCTGGGGAAGTAAGTCGCTCCTTTTGACTGAAGGCGTTAGAAAACGATCAAACCATCCGCGCCACCAGAATTCAGACAATAGTTGACAAGCAAAACGACACGACGCGTGCAGGGGGTGTATTTTAACCGGTGAACTTTGCGAGCTTGCCTTTCTGCACACTTCGAGAGCTGCCTCTTGCATTGCAAGTGGTAGCGGAGTAAACGCTCCCTTCTATAGCGGGCGCTGAAAAGTAGGCATTTATTGATAACGATGAAGTAACATGAAGTTCTCTTTTGTTTCTTCGCCACGCGTATAAAAATGTAATAGGAATTTTATTTTCGTTTAATAACTCAAATTGTGTCTCGCTTAAATTGTAAAAAAAAAACGCTTTTTTCTTTCTCAATGTGTGTTCCCTGCTCACACGTTCGCGCTTGCATCGCGGCTCCAATAGCCTTCCTTGCTGATGCCGGTAGCAATTTGTTCTGAACCGCGTTTGGCCCGAAGCTGTGCGACCTATTTAGATAGACATTGCAACTACCCCTTATGACATTCTAAATAATGCTGGTCGGTTCGCGATCGTAAACAGTCGGCGCTAGATCGCGCTGAGTGTGTATTTTTTTTTTTTTTTTAGGAATGCGCGAAAGAGGAATCCCGCTGCAGCATACTAAATTAAATCGTCCTCATCCTTAAAAAATCGTCATATTCTTGTCGTCATACCGCCATTTTCGGCCCATAAGGAACATGCCTTCTTCGTCATTCCATCGTCGTCACGGCGTCGGCGTTGTACAGCCGTCGTCATTACACCATGCTCGTGGGCGATCTTGGAAAGAGAGTGCAATAGCAAAGTGCGGTGATACCGGAGTATGTCGCCCACAGCCGATATAGTCCTAGTCGCAAAATTACCTCTGTACATTGCGTGTACAGGATTTGCGTGTACTTTCGAGAAATGACTTGCATGCGCTTTTTGTATAATGCTTGTTATAATTCGCTTTTTTAGTTCATTTGTTTACACAATGCAGTATAGTTTCCATCTTGTATTTATTGTTTACCTAATGTTGCAGCTTTAACAGTATTGTTGTTCATGTATTATTTACTTCTGCGAAAGTGTCCGCTATTGTTTAGCAAACTAGTACCGCAACTGAAACAGTCTTTGTGTACATGTATTACTTATTTCTGCCAAAGTGCCCGCTGCCGGGTACTGGGGAGGTGGGGCCAGTCAAGCTACGTGTTGTAGCTTTTTTCCCGCTTTCCCAACCACATGTCATGTGCAATTTTCTTTTGTACTTTGTGTGGTAAATAAATCAATTTCAACTTCAACATTGCATAAACGTGACTTCAGAAATAAGGTGTGTCGGTGCATTGTTCTAGTGCTATAGTCGCATCAACAGTCATCGTGAGATGAGTTCTCCTGTGATTTTTTTTTCTTTGCACTTTGACGAGGGGGCAGCTGAGGACGAGAAACTGGCTTGAAAATGACGGCGGCCATTGTCATCGGTGGGACGAATAGAACGGACAGACGGACACAGCGAAGCCGGTTTCTGAATTTTCACTTCTGTCGTAGTAGCACGAACCGAACCGTCAGATTGTTGGGGTGAGTTAATGACAGTTTCCGCTAGCCAACGTGCGATGGCATCTTGTGAACAGCGTGGGAGAACTTTAAGAAATTCTAGAAATAGAACGCATGAGTAGGCCCAAAAAGCTACTGATATCAGCCGGGTGACGGTGGTGGCTGCCCTTTTACAATGGTAGCAACACATTACAAACCCTTTTTCCACACTTTTACAGAAATATATTTGCAACGCAACTTAAGCACTTTACAAAATGCAACAAAATGCAGCTAAGCTTGACATATAAATAAAACACAATTAACCCACACGAATCATCTTGTTTACATCAGCAGCCACTCAAATGAGAGTCATGTTGAGTTCGCAGCTTGCTACAAAGGAGGCTGCGTGTTTGTTTTTTTTTTTTTCGGGGGGCGCCAGAAGGGCTAGATTTTTACACCATCTATAGCGGGAAGTTATGCCCGAACGCAACAAATCTGCATTAATTATGCCTGACTGCTTACGGTACAGCGTAGTAAGGGTCGCGTTGCTGGGGCGCCTTTAGGGTAAGAAGGAACTTACATTTGCAGCCAAAATATATAGCCGAGACATATTAAACGCTCGATGGTTTTCAAATACCGTGTCTAGATGTCTAGTCCGGCCTAATGCTTAATCCGTATGTTGGGCATTTAGTTGCCAAGCAGTCATCCCGTTTCGAAGTAGTCGTTTCGTGTGCCGGGGGATACAAGATCGGATGTGCGCGCTCGCATGCCAGCCAACCGTCAACGCGATCGGCCCCTCCGGTAGGCTTTAGCGTCGGCCGCCGGCCCCAACCCACGCACCGCCCTGGTTAGAACTCCGATGCCCTCGCCGTCTCTTGGGTTTCCTGGAGATTGTGCACCGCGCTGCGTTATTATAATCTCAGATGCTTTATTGTAATTTTCGCGTGCTACGCGCTTTCCAGCGCCCATGGCGAATTAGCTTACTCATTCGCGTTGTAGGAGCAGGGTGCAACTGCACACGAAGTCCCGATCCCCCGAGGCGCAAACACCGTGTGCTTCGTAGTCCTTCCTCGCGGCGGCGCTGCAATCGCCAGCTTTAGTGGGAGCAGGTGGACATACAGGGTGTTTCGCTTAACTTGGGCCAAACTTTCATCGTTTCAGTTTCATCGTTTCTTAACCTGTTCAGTCGAAAGTAGTGAGTTACGACCGCCAGATACATCAATAAAGAAAGATAATCGTTTACTTTAGCTGATATTGTGCGGCTGCGCTGGCCGACGGACTTGGCGTCCGACGATTGGATCAGCCTCCAATCGGCCTCCGTCGGCCTCCAAAGAAAGTATGTTCTGTGCAGCGGTGCGATCTCGACACCCGTACGGCATGACCTTTTCCTGTATCGCTTTCTGCGCAGACAGCTCGAAACGCCCATCAAGTAGAATGGCGGGGCATTTGAATATACAGCTCTAATGGCAGGCCACCAAAAACAAATTTCGCGCCTTTGAGAACAAAAGGACGTCACTCCTGTTTTTAGCGGATATGGCGTCACTATTCTTTCTTCCGCTGGAAGCGTTCCTCAGTCAGACAGATGGCGCTAAGCCCCATGAACCGCCGATCAACCGCCATGTCTTGAACGTATGGGCTTCTATGGAAGCCTCGCTGCCAGGTATATTTACCTTGGAACTCACACCACCGCTGGTGTGTGCTCCCCTTTTTGTCTTTCGTCTTTTCGCGCTGTTCCCCTGTCGAGTATGTACCGACTAGCCCAAGCCTCTACGGTGCTGCAATTTAGCCCTGAATAACTTACGATGTGATAACCACAATAGCTGCGTTTACAAACTCAATTCAGTATCCACAGTGTGGATGCATCGTGGCGTCATAATATACCCGCTTGTGGTGGCTTAGCGGCAGTGGTGTTGCGCTGCTTAGCACGAGGTCACGGGATCGAATCCCGGCCGCGGCGGCCACATTTCGATGGGAGCGAAATGCAAGTTGCCTGCAATGGGGGCACGTTTAAAGATCACCAAGCTGGTCAGAATTATTCCGGGGTCCCCCCACTACGATGTGCCTCCTAATGAATTCGTGACTTTGGCACGCAAAACCACAGAATTCAATTCAATTGAACGTGATAATACGCTATAGCTCACTCTATCACTACTATCACTGCAACTGCCACGAAAGAACAAAGTTTGTAGAAACACGCGTTGTACTCCATTTTTTTTACGAGCGAAGTCATCATATCTAGCTTGATTGCCACACGATGTCAGCGTATGTTTCTGGGTGTCGTGACGCTACGAGAATATCGATGAAGCCAGGTCCAACATTCCGAGACGACTTCATAGTGTCAACCTAAAATATTTCTTATAGTTTAAGTGTCGTGTCTGCTAAATGTGATCGCTTACACGTGTCAAAAGCATGCGGTATAGTCGTACAACTTCCGAAATATCCGTTAGTAGAATTTCAAGTATACACCACATTTCCCGCGAGATTATTATTGTCGTTTCTGAGGGGAAAAGTGCGCCGTAAACGTACCCCATCCCTCGCAACAAATTTCTTTCCAGAAATTATTCTACGCATAATTTTGCTAACCTAAACACTTTGTACTGCTTAAATACCGTGCGCGTATCCGCATTCCGAAAAGCCTGTTTGCTTGGGTAAATAGCTTTTCGATGTAAACGCTTTAAGGCTCACTAACCGGGAAAGGCTAAACCTAGCTGAATGGAAGATTGGTGGTAAAACGAGAAGCATATCGAGTTTCTTCATTGCGAAGTACATAGCCCCACGTAGCTATGGTATTTACTTCCCTCTAGCGTAGACCCTTCTTTGAACGCTAAATCCCTAAAACGAGTCGAAAAATAGTCAGTTGGTTTCTCGTTAGGTCATTCTGGCCTGCCTGGGGGGCAATACATACAGAAGTAACTATTCCCAAACAGGATGAGTCATGTGTCTGCTTCAGCAATAGCCCGGAGACGACTTAGCATATTGTAATTGAATGTCAACACATTCACCCAGTCAGGACCGTAGTGAACCGTAGTGAACGTTCACTTGCGCCTTCCGCGGTGGCGTATACTGACTTTGGCGTTACGCTGATAAGCCCGAGGGCGTGGGCTCAAATCCCGGCCGCGGAGGCTAATGGAGGCTAAATGCCGAAATTAAGCGGAAACCACCGCACGGTGATTGTCGATGCTAATGCGTTTAGCATTGTATCAATACAGCGACAGAACGTATTGCCACCGTCAAATCAAGTTATGTATGAGGGGTGTACTGCAGCGGGATACCCCTTTTGAGCATCTCTAAAAAACACGCCTACCGGCGCAGACCCAGTGACCCAATGTGGCATGAAAGACGTTCGTTCCAGCCCCGCACAGACTGAGTGGCACATACAAGGTGCTCCAAGGCGGCGTCGAAGAGTTTCTTCGAACAATGGTATCCTACGCAGCCCCACATCTGCAGCGGCCCATGTCGGCATGAAAGGGGTTCGTTGAAGAGTGGCACCTTTGTACACGTTGCCACGTACTCATTGTACCGAAATTCGTTGGTTTGGAACCCTGTTCTCGAGCCCAATTCAACAACGCGCTACCCAGTGGCCCAGATATGCGGGAGAACAGTTAAATACAAACTAACATTTATAGATAGCTATAAACATAGTAGATAGCCCCCGGAAAGTTCTTGAAGTACCCTAAGAACCCTAACGCATTAAAATACTAGAGTTTAAAAAATTCCCCAGCATGTTACACTCTGTTACACTGTTACAAGCCATGGCTTCAAGTTCTCGTCGTACTGTATACGCGTCAGGTCGTCTGATGATGATGGTCGCTGCATTCCTAGCCTGTCGTCACAAGAGGATGTCGCAGCTGTGTTCGGCAGACGTGCGAACGGCGTTCTAATGCGGCGGCTCTTGGCCTGCTCAAAGCGTTGACATTCCTTTATGATGTCCTGTACGGTCTCACAATTTTTGCACATGAGCAGGTTGAAAGCATCGTCAGCGATCCCCTTCAGTACATGACCAACCTTGTCTGACTCGGCCATATCACTGTCGGCTATACGGCACGGAGCCAGCACGTCCTGGATGTAAGAGACGTATGATTCTGTGGACTTTTGGGCGCGGGTCGCTAGTTATTTCCTTGCGGCGCTCTTCCGCCCGGCAGGGTGGCCAAACAAGCCCCTCAGCTTCTGCTTGCACGTGTCCCAGTTGTTAAGCTCTTCCTCGTGATTATCGTACCACACCTTCGCCGTGCCTTGTAGATAGAACACCAAGCTAGCCAACATAATCTGCGGATCCCATTTATTGTGGGCACTTACACGCTCATACGTTGCGATCCAATCTTCCACGTCGAGGGGGTCGGTGCCGCAGAACGGTCCTGGATCCCGCGGCTGAGCCAGGACAACCGTCGGGGTTGTAGGCGTTGATGCGGGCCGCGCCATTTCGGGTCCTGTTTCGTCCGTCATGTTGACCAGTCCGAGGTGACGACCACTGTCGAGCTCCGTTGTTCTTTTGTGGGTACCCCGCACCTCTCACCAATTTGTTACGTTGCGGAAGTCACATATGTCGTGCATGCATCCGGTGACTGGAACGCCCCAGAGCGGCAGTGACCAAGCGCTGCTGGAGTCGCTGGTGTCATGCCTATTTATACAGGTGTCACTATCATTAAACGGGGACTGTACGAGGGCTTCTTCGACTGTACACTTGTCCTTACTTCCATGTCCTCGGCCGACGGCCCACGGCGCAATCCCCTTTGATCTAAGCCGCCGTCGATGACACAACAATTGGCGACGAGGTGAAAAGGCCTTACTGCTGCGAGCAATGCTTCCAAACCTTACTACTGTTACGATACTGCTGCTTCAGATTATGCTTCTGCAATGGATGCCAGGGACCTCGTTGCTACTGAGACGCATCCCTGTTCTACTTCTACTACTACTGCTGCTGCGACGCGTCCATGTTGCTACCCATGCTGTCGATGAAGAACCCTCTGCTATGTGCTACTGCGACGACTTACATTACGGACTTCCGACGCTACTACGGAAACGCGTCTTTACTTCCCGCGACCACTTCTTCGGACACAGAATGGCTCAGACGCTACCCGGGCGCTAACCCTACTTCGAACGCTGCTGCTGGGACGTGTCCACTACATCCACGGACCCCAGGTCTATGCCTCGTCTGCTGCGACGCTGCTGCTGATACCTGGGTGTGTCCTTTCTACTATTGCTTCGGACCACAGACGCTGAACGCCACAGCTGATTTCATCAATGCTGATGTGAACTTAGATGCTTACAGACAGCTCCGACTGCTGAGGCCTGGGACACTGCAGTCTTACCTGCGTTCCAGTGTACTCTCACTCATACGCCGACCCTGCTTTATGGAATTACGTCACCGCCTTTCTTGCAGACGCCTGCTCCGCACTCCCCCCCCCCCCCATACCGTGGGTGAAGTGGCGTGGCGTTTTCCAAGTCTGGAGACACCACCCTTGATTTCGAAAAGAGGAGTCTTCTGACCGCATTGCGGGGTGAGGGCCAGGATACATATTTCTAGCTCCAAGAGGCCCAGACGACAGGGGGGTAATACCAAATGGTCATCGATTGCGGAGTGCACGGACCTGTACGAGGAGACGCTAAAGAGGCTAGAGCGACACTTCGTAACGACAGTCAATGAATCGTCAGCGAAAAAGGTCGAGCAGAGTGGTCAGAACTTGGGGCAATTTACAACTGCGCAGGTGAATTCGATCGGATACCGCTGCCGAGTAAAAGAACAAGATGTCGGTCGATGGCACGAGTGGCATCCCCGGCTGGAACCCGGTAGGAGCCAACACGGCGCCCACTCGGCCAGACCATCAGCCACCTGCTACCACTGTGGGTCCAGGCATCACCTCGCAATTTCACCGTCCTGTCCAGCTCGAGATGTTTGTTTGAGCTGTAGAAAATGGGGGCACATAAAAGCCGTGTGCCGTTCCACTGGACTGGCATCAAGACAGCGCATAGTCGGAACGGAAGACACCCACGCTCAAGAGACGCCCACAGTTCTCAGTATCTCATGTGCACAGGCCCCTACGAGTGCCGAGCGTCCCGAAGAGACGCATCTGGGTGCCCATTCAACGACCATTACTCTTTCGACACAGCCTCTGCCGACACCGTCTCTTCCGATGCCGTCTCTTCAGAGCCTTACTCCTACGAGGCCTACCCCAATGCCTACGTCTCCCATGCCTATGTCCGTGAAGAATACTCTTTCGATGGCTACTTCACCGAAGAGTTCTTCAATTAATACCCATACTCTCTAGGATGGA